>NW_017307840.1:344087-366458 GCF_000935625.1 Nanorana parkeri
TATCATTGGTGCATGGTCTGCTTTATTAGAACTTGTTATTCTGAACAACTATGAAACAATAGAAAAATAAATAAGTTATTTTTGCAGCATTTTTCTCAGAAATAACTGAAGATTTCTTGGTTGAGCAAAAGAGTTGTTTTGATGTAATAAAAATCAGGTGTAGGCAACCTTGTCTACCCCGTATCAAAGTGACTTTGTAATGTTCACCATGTTTCAGAATGGCTGGCACCAAATTAATGGAACATGTCCTGTATATTCTGCACCTTTGTGTAAGCAAATCTAGCACAGAATATTGAGTGACACAACAAAGTCATAGCCACATACATGCCATAACCCTGGGAACTTCTTAATCAGCCTGCTGAGTTTATCCAACAGAAGACACATATCTGAAATCAAAAGTTCTAAATGTTCCAAGAAAAGACAGAAGTCATCGGATTTTATTTCTGCAGACAGTTTATTTTACTAGTCCTTTTTTATATTACTGCTGTACATTTTAGTACTCAGAGGTACAGTGAATCCAGGTAATCTTTGTCCCAAGCTCAAAGAGAGAGAATAATGTGCCCAGGATGAGCAGCAGCTGGCCCATTGGGCTCCCTGTTTTATAGGCTGAGATGTTATTACTCTGCTGTTTATTGAGGGATCAGACTTTTAATTCCATGTGTGAGTTCCTGTAGGAAAGAGTGTGCAGATTTATAGTGTGCTGATCAGGCAGTGAGGAGCTTGTGTCAGTTTCTGAAGACCAGCTTTTCTGTTTGTGTACAAGTTGGCATCCAAGGAAAGCTGCAAACTACCCATATAAAATAATGACACGAACCACTAACTGAAGATTGATGACCGATTACTTTACTGGAGAAAGTGTGTGGGATTAATAAAGGTAAAACTTATTTCTGTGATGCTTCAAGATCAACACTCATTAACCTGGAGTCTGTATGTCAGGTAAAATTAGATCAACTGCTCACCAAATCATTTCCAAATGTCTAGAGTAAGAGATGTGCAGTTGATTGTGTACATAATATAAATATAAAACTGTGCACTTATCATAAATATGGAGCAAATATTTAAAATAATTTTTAATATTTTTTGGGCAAAATCTTAAAATGACTCTAAACTCAGAAATTAAAGGAGAACAATGAGGTGAGTGATTTCTACTCATCCTCATAGTTAGAGCTGACCTTTGACAAAGAAGCTGCCACAGGTCGGCTCTATTAATCGGGAAGTGAGCGAACACATACCGTCGCTAACTCAGTGTTGTCGGGATCCGTCCCGGCTGCAAAGCTCTTAGTATTTTGTGGGCAAAATCTCGCTATAACTTGAGCTTTGAGTCACTGGAGGATGCTAGTATATGTCCTACCGTCACCCTAAGAGAACTATGGGGAAAAACACTTACCCCAAAGTTCTCTTTAAATCTAAAAAATGCATTCAACCATTCTATTAACAAAAATGTAGCTTATTTGTGTATCACTCAGCTGAAGACACTGTCCTTCCTTCTGGAGGGGGGGCTACTTTTGTTCCTCATGGTCCGTCTGCGTGTTGTAAAGTAGACACCATTCCAAGCTCGCTCCGGTGATGGACTACAATCACAATACAAATTATTAAACTAAACATAAGATTGTAGTCCATCACGGGAGTGAGCTTGGAGTGGTGACTACTTTACTTGTTACTTTGGCCCAGAGCATGGCATATAACGTGTCACTAAACTCAGAAGTTAAATCTTAAAAATACATTCAAGTGCCCCAACTATTACCAAATATGTATCTTATTTGTGTATCACTCGGCTGTAGATCCTCAAATCATCTCTGAATAAGTGCTGACACTGTCCTTCCTTCTGGAGGGTGGCTACTTTTGTTCCCCATGGTCCCTGTGTGTTGTAAAGTAGCCACAGCTCCAAGCTCATAGTGAACTTTAATATTCTTTAATATCACTTTATGTATAATAAGTATTATACTTTTTATTGAAGAAGGGGTAAATACTTCTGAATAGTGACAACAAAAACAGAATATTACTGAGGTGCTTTTATTTAATAGTAAGCAGTAAAGATTTGTAATGCAAATGATTAGAGTCCTGTTTTGGCAGGCATACATGTATGTGAATGAAGATCTGTGTATAAAGACATAAGGCATCATGGATGTCAGTGGAGTAGATTGGGAGATTTCAGCAGTAGGATTTTGCTTCTGAAGTTCCAAAATGATATGTAAACTTGTAGATTGGCCTTAATAGATGAATCAAAGCAGAAATTCACTTTTGGGTGGTTTTTGGTTTTCACGTTAATTTTTTTCTTATTGTGCCTAGTGATGGGCTCGATGTTCGAGTCGGCGAACACACAAACTATCAGGGTGTTCTGCGAGCTCTTTGCCCACTAAGTGCCCCACAAGGCACTGCCCACCCCACAGTGAAGCCCTGATTGGTTAAAGCCTTGCACCTGACCACAGGTCAGGTGCAAGACTTTGCCCAATTACGGCACAGTGCACTGAAGAGCCATGATTGGGCAAAGTAATGAAGACTTTGTCCAATCATGGCTCACCTGTCAGATGCCATAGAACTGTACAGTTGGGCGGAGCTAGCTAGCCGTTACCGCTAGCTCTGCCCGCATCTTTCAGAATGCCATTCTGCGGCAGGAGTTCGTTCCGAGTGGGCGGGTCGGTGGGTGTCGGGTTTTTTAAAATTATTATTTCTATGTATTTTTTCTTGTTTTATTTTTTTATTTTGTCGAGTCATCATCGTCGTTCACAACACTGGACATCGTGATTGACCCTAGGATTACATTGGTGGATCCATTTTTGGGGGGTTTTGTTTTTTTTTACAATAGAGGAATTGTCAAAATCCTTTGTCGCTTTTTATTTAAATTAACGGATTTTCACTAAAAGTCTGGACTTTTTATTTATCTTTTATTTAACCCTTTAGTGAATGGGTAGGGGTACAAGTACCCCTTATGGATTCACAAGGGAGGGGAGTGGATCTGGGTGCCCCTTTATTATATTGCCCTCACCCCCACAACCAACACCCCAGGGCTTGTGGGGAAGAGGCCCTTGTCAGGGGCAACACTGGAAAAGCACCCTCCAAGTACTGGAATGGGAGGGAGGAAGGGGCTGCTCGCTAGTCCCCCCCCCCCTTTCCTGCCCTGCCAGGCCTGTGCCCGGGTCAAGGGTCTGGTTGGGAATTTTAGGGGGGACCCCATGTCTTTTTTTTCCTCCTTAAAATTCCTACCAGACCTTAAGGGCCTGGTATGACCTTGAGGGGGAACCCCACACACTTTTTTTGTCTTTTTTAAATGGGGTCCCTCCATTTATGACTTTTGGGCGGAAACCCCAAGCTTTTTTTTTTTCCTTCTATTTAAATGGTGTCCCTCCTAAATATGCATACCAGACCTAAATAGTCTGGTATTGTTGGGAGGGGGAACCGTGCATGTTTTTTTTTTTCTTTATAAATGCCATTTTTGCTGCAGCAGGTTCTATACATCGTACAGATGCGCCACTTTACAGGCAGTTTAAGGGGACCCCCCAGACATGGTATTTAAAGGAATTTCTTATTTTTATTGTTTCACTTTAAGCAATGTTAACCTCCTTGGCGGTCTGATTATACAGTATTTTAGCATGCCAGAGCATGCTAAATTTGTTGTTTTATATTGTAGGCCTGTAATTCTTAGTAAATCTTAGGAATAACTCACCTAAATCTGTCCAAACAAGAGTCCAGTACACATCCCAGGTATGATAAAGTTTGAAACACGAAATCATAAATTATAATATAACAAATAATTAGAAATAATCACACAAAATAATAATATAATAATAATACATTTAATTAAATAATGTATTCAAACCAAAAATACTGACATCTGTCCAAACAGGGCTACAATATTACTTCAGTAAACATCCCGGGTATGATAGACTTTGAAACATGGGACAGCACAAAGTCCGATGAAGGTGATGCAGGTCTCTACTGATACAGGATAAAGATGACATGTACTGGGAAGGTGGGCATGGAATGATAACTGAAGAACTGACAGAAATTTTTATTCAGTGTTGCCTTTTGACCTGCACAGTAGGTCCCCTACCTCACTCTAGTCCCACTGTAAGCGTTGGTGGATACAGACCCATGAGCACCTAGAATTCAGCCCAGTTTCAAAAATATTTGCATTTTCACAATCACAGCGGAGTAGCCAAGTTTTACTTACTGTGGTATCAGCCAACATAATAAAACGAAGGAGTCGTGTTACCAGTATACATTATATCAAGATATCAGGGTGAGTCTCTTAAGTATTAAACTATGTATCCATTTTCAAGCAACAACAAAAATTTCTAGACGATATTGTCTCCCTTTAAGAGGGGTTCAAAGATACAGACATTTTTCCATGCCTGGTTGCATCTCTGGGCCAACATAAAATGTTGCCATCACATTCGCAAGGTGTTTGAATCCCACCTTGCACAGGTGCAAGAACTGAAAGGGGAGAATCCTTTTTAATGTGCATGCAAACATTAGTGTTGCTATGTGGGCAGTTCTGGGCACAAAGATCTGCTTTCCCTAAGATTGCGCATGTTGTGTTCAAACTTAAATATATAGGGCGCCCGACTTTTCAGAGGGGGGTGACACCAAAATGACTGAGTCATTTTGGTGTCACCCCTCCAATGGTGTCACCCGGGTGCGGGCCGCACCCCCTTGTGACGCCACTGCATGGGTGGAATCGCGGCTGGAAACCACCCAATCTGCCTGGCGGGACTGGGCTGCCATTAGAAAAGAATGCACAAATGCCGCATGGTCATGGTTCGCCCACGTGTGAACCTGGCCTCAGATGCAACAAAGGATGAAAAAGAGACAACAAAATAAAACACATTTTGGTAAAATAACAAGAAAGGTAAATGTTTATGATACACAGTGCTTATATATATATATTTGTGAAAGGTAATGGTAACCTTTTAAAATGAAAAAATAAAATGATAAGAGTAGGTTTAGTGGTCTTGGTCTCTATCATTAAAGCTGTGATGCCATGTAAAGTACATTCCTCTATGCAGTTGTTCAGTCTGGTCTCTAAAGTGCATTTGGATTATCTATAAAGTAGTAGCAGAATGAAGTCTCTGAAGAAGACCTGCTTTATCTTGCAGCTATAATTTTTCTATAAAATTGAAGCTACTTGTATAATGTCTTCATTTGTGATATCTCACCCAGTAACATTATCACTACTGCTCCCTGCTGACAAGTACATCCATTTCTCATTAAAGGTATTTCATGTTTTATTCAGGAATATTAATGAAGCCATCATAGTCTGCAATAGGAATAATTGTATGTAATGCCAGTCGCACAATTTCTAATTAATGTACATTTACTGAAGAGATCTGCAGTGTAGACAAGGTTCAGACAGAATGAAAGCACCGAGCCCAATGCGTTATATCTTCCCTTTGTTTAACATGTGCTGTTTTAATGAATAGTTTTAACCCAGACGTATATTTACAATGTGTTGAGCCACTGATGTGATGGGTCATATTTACTATAAAGCAGTGTTTTCCAGACAAGTCCAGAAGTTTCATCAACACTCTAACTGCTGAGGCAGGCCAGTACTTTTCGGCATCAGATTCTTTGCACTGTTTTGGTCCTAATGTGCTCCTGTGTTGCACCACGTTGAAGACTACAAGAGTATTTGCCAACAAACATTGCATAGGCATGGTCCATTGTCACTATCAGGAAGCAGGTCCAAATGAATAACATGCACCCAAAGCTGGTACAATTAGACAAGAAGTAGCTGAAAAAGGCTGGAGGTAATCAGCAGCGCTGACATGTGAAGCAGTATGTTAAAAGGGACACTAAACTCAAGAGTTAAATCTTAAAAATGCATTCAAGTACCTTATCTATTACCAAAAATGTACCTTATTTGTGTATCACTCGGCTGTAGATCCTCAAATCATCTCTGAATTGGTGCTGACACTGTCCTTCCTTCTGGAGGGTGGCTATCTGTGTTCCCCATGATCCCTGTGTGTGTTGCAAAGTAACCACCGCTGCCACCTTGCTCCCGTGACTGACTATAACTCTAATACAAATTAGCTAAGTAATTATGAGATTGTAGTCCATCACGGGAGTGAGCTTGGAGCAGTGACTACTTTACAACACACATAGGAACCATGGGGGACAAAAGTAGTCACCCTCCAGAAAGAAGGACAGTGTCATCACCAATTCAGAGATGATTTGAGGATCTACAACCGAGTGATGCACAAATATGATACATTTTCATTAATAGTTAAGGTACTTGAATTTATTTTTAAGATTTAACTCCTAAGTCTGGTGTCACTTTATTACACAATTATTTATGATATGCAGGGATTTAGCAAACGTTATATTTACTATTTACCATCAGTTCTTTTAATTATACATCAACCCTCTTGCTTGGGTCACTAAGCTCCTCAAGGCTGAACTCTTCCTTACTCTCATGCCTAAAAGGTCCTCAAGAATGGATACAATTGAGGATCTGGCACTAGTTATGTCCCGTTGTACCAAGTCCTGTGATAATGATAACCAAACAGCAAAGTACATCCCTCATCTTGTATACTACATTGATTATCCCCCAGTTAGTCACTCACAATCATGAGAGACACTCTAGACATTTATTTATATTTAATGAACAACACCTCCACTTTTCGGAGTATTTTAAACAGTTGGAGCTCTCACACCTGTACAGACCAGAGCATTTTTTTAAATTTCTGCTATGGGCCTATTAATAGGGCAATAGCTTGGTCATTACTTAAGATAACAAAGTAATATATAAGAAGGAAAAACGCGCTTGAAACCTACTCTGTGTGTCCACAGACCCAGGTGAGCACTCCTTTGTAATTTGTGCATTCACTTGGTGGAGGTGAAGGATTATCATACAGTCTGTTGTCCTGCACACTATAAAGTCTGCTTCAGAGGACTGCGCATGTTGTTTGTACACGTTGCCTCGCATTGTTTGGATTCGTTATCTGCACCGCCTCATTTGATTCTTTTTGGACTTTATTTCACTGTGTATGTTATGTGGTTTGAGTTCAGCCTATAATCATTGTTGTATATTTCACTGTTTATATTTGATTGTTTCTTCAGCTCTGCACATTATTGCATAAATATATATATATAGCGTAATAGGTATTTGAAAACAGTGTGATCTTTGCGCTAATTAGTGTAGAAAAATCTATTTTTGCAGCTGCTACATGTCATTTTTCCAAGTCAAAAGAAACTTGTTACAAAGATTATTTCAACATTTTAGTGATTACCATAAATAAAACAATTACAATTGAGAAATAAAAAAATATGATATACATATAGACAAATATGAACAATAAATATGCGATTCAAACAAAGTCTTGTCAGCAAACCTTTGTGTCTTCTTTTATTAATTTTGCTCTATGTGATACACACATGAACACATCTGAATAATCAATATGTGATCACAATAAAGTCTTTTCAACAAATGTTTGTGTCTTGTTTTATTAATTCCACTCCATATGCTTGCTATTCCATCTACCCAAAATTAAAAACACTAACCATTCCATTTGTCCTTCTATGATGGAAAGACGGACGCATTTGTGTATATCCTTGAGGCCACAAATACTTATATTTTGATTACTCCAGATTAGACACTCTCCACCATTTATTAAATGTGTGTATGCAATTAGAAGTTTGCTCTCTTGCACCTAGATATGCTACTTCCCATACGTAACTCTCCTCCATTCATATATTAGTCGCATAAAATGAAGTAAATAGATCTCAAATAGTGTAAAATCCACAAATTTACCCAATTTACATTATATAAAACAGCATGGTAATATCAGTACTGCTCTCTATTTAGCTCTCTTTCATTGTGGCCAGTCTGCACACCAATCTCCCACTGAAAGCTTAGAATGCAAGGCCGTCCAAGACTGGCAGAATATCCGCTTGGTGATGTCATTGGTGGGCGTAGCTTCTGTGGGACAAACATGGCATTCATTTTTTTTTAAATTGCCTTTCAATAATTATTTTTTATGTAACTTATTGACAAATGTTAGATAGAAAAAAACTGTGCTAGGAATCAAATAACACTCTAAGAGCAGCTGTGCTTAATAGGTGAGTACACCCAAAATAGAAAAAAAGAAAATAGCACTGCGCTTCAAACTCAAAAATTATATTCCTAAAATGTGAAAAAAAATAATATGAAATGTGAAATTGTCACAAAGTGATAAACAATTTTGTGTCATACACAAAACCTGTGTTGCACAATGCCTGTGCTGATGATAGTAAGAAAAAGCCCTAGGTCTAATGATCTAGACACTATAAACCATAATAAACATGGGGGGGGGGAAACGTGCTAGTACATCTCATAAAATGTGTACATATAGAAAATCCTTTGTTAAATCTCACAAGTGATGTACAACTTCCACTTAATCTACATATCCACATGTGAAGTCCATTACTTCTGGATACAATAAAGTCCTTGAAATATGTGATGATATATCTTCCAACTTTTATAATCAACACCACATCCGTGAATGCATAAACAATTAGTGAATCAGTGCTCTCCAGTCTCCACTGTGCTCAAAGATAAGATCTGGCCGCAACTCCTATTGCTCACCATATTTCAGATGAACAATTATCGCTTTGTTGGTATATATGGAACCAAATCCTCTCTTTTGTTTTTAATCCGACAATAAATCGGGGTAGATTCCTCCCAACTCTGACTTATCTTTCCAAAATCGTGTAAAACTATTCCTCCATCTTCCACCTTCTCTTGTGCTCAGAGAGAGAAAAAAAGGCTTCCCATAGTGCAGTATGTCAGAATACATTTATTTAAAACAATTAAAATGCACTTACAATTAAAATAAGGCAATTGCACAGAGGAAGCCTCAGAGGAAGTCAATAGTGACGAAATGCACCAGGTGGGTGGATCTATGCGAGCATTACAATAATAGAGACAAGAGCTCCAGTGGACACAATCCATGTGCAATTGCCTTATTTTAATTGTAAGTGCATTTTAATTGTTTTAAATAAATAGTGGGAGGGAGGGAACTGCGGCCAGTCTTGACATGTAAATTTCATTTATATGTGCAGCTACCCCGAAAATAAGACCTAGAGCTATCTTCAGGGATTTCTGTAATATAAGATCTACCACCGAACTAGGTCTTATTTTCGTGGTAGGTCTTATATTACAGAAATCCCTGAAGATAGCGCTAGGTCTTACTTTCGGGGTAGATCTTACTTTCGGGGAAACATGGTACATTCCCTTCACTGTATTTAAATGCATTAGTGCTGGGATGTGAATGCCTGTCAAACTGTAGCAGGGTCATTAAAAAAGTTCTTCATTCCTATAAAATATAGATGAGTGTCACTGAATAGACTAGCACTCATATATAGCATTAACAATCCTAATTTAAAGTGTTTTTTCACTTTTAAATAGAAGGATACAGACTATGGATGTATTACCCAATGATGAAAACCACAGCATCATTTAAAACTCTTTATAATGGGTAGCAGGCATCTGTTGGTGGTATATAGTGGATTTTGTAAGTCCTGAAGTGAAAGGACTTGAGTGCAGGGGCCAAGAGCACCTGGACTTTGCTAGAGTCATTGAAGATGCAGAACATGCATCTGATAGGCAACCATAGACACATGGCCAGGAAAAGCAAAATACAATCAGAGCAGAAAGATGAGAATAGAGTTCTAGTACACAGTGGAGAGTCTGGAATAAACACAGTCAAAACCAAAGGCAACCAGATATACATTAAAACAGACCAGAACAGAAGTCAAGGCCAATGCAGAGCCACAAGTAGGTTTAACAAACAAAAGCCAAGACTGATAAACTGGATAAAAAGCTGGAAAAAAAGTAAAGACAGACAGACTTAATCAGAAGCCCAAGCCAATACAGGTCACATGACGATATACAAGGCAGAAAACCCTAGCCTAGGCAGAGACTGAATAGTGAGAGTCAGTACATACTAGCTCAGACAGATCCAGTAGCACTGGCAGGTAAAGGAGGAGCACCTAAAAATTTACAAACTCAAAATAGCTCTTGCCAAAATTGTTCTGAGCCTGAAACTAATGCAGCCATCATATCTAAGGACTGATATAATGCTATATATTTCATTTTTGTTGTTGGGTTTAGTTCTCTTTTACGGGATTGTGAACATGAGCAATTGTTTGTTTTCACATCCCAGTGCAACTCAATATACAGGTAGAAGCAACTCGAAACCATACCAAAGTAAATCATCGATGCATGCACACACAAACTAACTCTCATTTTCATATGTCATATGGCCAAATACCTGGGGTTTCAGATGGCGTACCACACTTAATGATGGGACAGGCATTACTCCTATTTTCTCTTCGGTGTACTTTTAGGCCCTATTTTGTCTAGAACATAGCAATTCAAAAGGGTAAAGGTGCCACACTACAAGTCATACATGGTGAAGCAACACTCATTTTATTGACCATGCCTACTTATGGGCCCCGTCCACAAGCAACACTGGGCGGCTAGCTTTGTGCATCACATTGCTCCTCTTAATCCCTTCAAGGTGTCCCTCCCAATTAATTCCAAAGTTTGGCAACCGTTTCTTTGTAGAAATAGAATAAATAGGTATGTAGCAGACCAAGCCCTATGTGCCTGAAGTGCTTGGTAGTAACTGCTATACATACTCCTTAAATCAAAAGTATTTGCGGCTGCAGAGTAGAAATTATGTTATGATGATTTAATGACTATTACGGAAAATACATTTGTTGTATCATACCCCTATGGAAAAAAAAAAAATGTCTGCCCCGGGTGTCAGATATGCTAGGTATGCCTCTGAAGAGTAGCATTGGGGGGAGCCTGGAGCAGCATTTTATTCTGGAGGTATAATCAGATATTCTATTACTTAGTATTTATCCAGCCAAACAAGACTGTTAACATAGCTGTATATGAACTTCAGAGAATAGGTCCACTTTAAAGCAGTATTCTCTGACAATTTCTATAGCATCATCAATTCTTAACACAGTAAGTGTACAGGGAGAGATAATATTGATGCTATTCTTCTTCCAAAGAACATTCTCCCATTCATGTTATAGAAGAACATTTGACACTGGTTGGTAATGTTCCTTTTCTTTGTAACTTAAGTGCAGAATACACTGCAAAATCAGCTTAAGAAAGTAAGTGAAGTTGAATCCCACACAATTGAGGCTTTCAGGAAGAGAACTTCATTGCTGCTACCATAAACCCATTTGTGCAACAATAACATCAAGCTACTCCAAGGACTCTGCCACAGCCACAAGTTTAATAATGGAGTGTCTACATACTTGGATAATTGAATAAAGAGTGCTATCCTTCAGCACAGCAAACACATAAACATGCCTGGTATTTGCTCTCTACTAGATACCCACTGTATGAGCAGGGCAGCACAAAGCAGGCTCAAATTTTAAAAAGAAAGGAATGTTTTTGTTCGGTTAATGGCTGATCCTCTTGCTGTGGAAGAATTTTCATCTCAAGGTCAAAACTCACCAAGAAGATTCATGAATTATATTAGAACTGTAAAAAATGGGAGTAAAAGAAAATTTGCATACAAAGGCAGAATAAAGGAGAGTTTTGCAATATGAATCTTGCACTTTGACTTCGCCGGGAATTTCTGTGCTTAGACGAACAATACCACTTATAATTAAATCAGAAGTAGATAGCCAAGTTTGTTGAACTGAAAATAAAATTGATTAGAAATGGGTGATAGGTTTAAATCAGCATAAAAGCATAAATATTGTACAGGGTCTTAGAACAATGAGACTCATTATCCTTCATTATTAACACATCACAGCAAAGGCATTCCCAGTTATACAAGTGCTCCATAAAGTAAGGCAGCAGGTACATTAACAGCGCTCAGCCATGTGACCTTTTGCCACTGCTTTAATTTTCCTTTCATGATTTACTCACTAAGTGTGTATTATCTTAGATTGCTTTTATTTACAAAGCCAAGCACTGACTGCTGTTTGCTAACAAATCCAAGGCTGCAGTGACAATATGGACTACTGTCAGTGTGTAATTAAATGCATCCTTCCTCCACTACCTTTAACGCATTATATAGGTAAGCTTTTTTGCTCTTGTGGCCCCTAAATAAAGATGGGAGGGGGGGGGGAGTCAATAGCATAGAACTTCATACTAGGAAAGAGAAGCATTGTGGAGTACAAAGACCACTTACTAGGACTATCCACAGGAGCATAACACTAATTATGTTTTTTTCAAAGCAGAAATCTAACCCAAACCTTTTTTTTCTGTTTTGGATCGTGTTGTTGTTTTCTTGTTTTTTGTTTTTTTTTACTGCTGCCTGTGTCCCCACTGAGATTTATCTTCATCTCTCCCCTTTCTAACAGGGACTTGGAACAGCATTCAAATCTTTTTTTCTAGGAGAGTAGGAAAGAACTGTAATCTGTGACATTACATTTTCTTCCCTCTGTCCTTTTTGTCACCCATTACCCAGCACTGTTGTTTCCCCCATGCCCTGCTGAGCAACATTGTTCCTTCAACATACCACTGAGCATTACTGTTCCCCCCACCTCCCACTAACCACCAAAACCATTCCACCCTCCGCTAAGCATCAATGTTGATGCCTTACCCATTCTCCTTTGGACACCTAACATCTCCAACACAGATCAGAAACATAAGGTCGGCAATGGAGGAGTACCGCTGGGCACCTATACTACCGTGTAAAATTTTTAGGTTCTTTTCCTGGGTTTTGCTGGCTATAGATAGGATCTGAGATAGAGTTATGGATTTGTCACAATCCTTCATGAGAATAGGTAAATTGAGTTCCTTTTCCCAAGCAGCAGTATAAGGAGGGAGGTTCAGGGAAGTGCAGGTGGCACAAGGAAAATAGGATTGAGTAGATCTGAGAGATAATATGGATGGGAGGGGAAGTCTGCAGGAGCAAAGATTCAAATTGTGAGATTACAGTTTTTCCAACTGGGGCAAAGAGTCCAAAAAGATTGGAGTTGTCTGTCAGAAAACCAGTGACCTCCACTGGTTGAGCACCCGGAGATGGTACCCACATCATTATGTAGCGGAATATCATCTAGGACCATACCTAGATGCCTGTGAGAGAGTTTGGACCATTTCCCAAATGTAGTTATATGCATAGCAGGGGGAAAATATATGCATATGATGTATAGAATAGTGTAAAATAGGGGGGGTCTAGGCCTCTAGGGGCATACATAGGAGGAAATCTATAACATGGAGACTGCATGGCCCCACAAATTGAGGGACATGAGGGTGGGTAAGGCAGAGATTGTCTTATGAAGAGTTGGGTTAACCCAGAGCTGGAAGAGTAGGTCTATGGGACACAAATTACATTCTTTGAAGACACCCTTATTTTGTTGGTAGAGTTATGGGACCAGCATTTAACAGTATAAAAACACTAGGGAGGGAAATAGACTAAAAGACTGTTCACTTTGCAAGTCAAAGTTTACTCTTAGTTTAGTGAATGAGGTGAAGCTCTTTTGACTTCAATCACCTAATTATGTAAAAGCAAAAATATATATTTTTTTATATTTTCCTTGTACATTTGGTTTGGGATTGGGTATTTTTTGCAGATTTAAATTTTACCACATTCACCAAGTTAAGGAAAATTTCCCTTACAAAGTGCTAATTAGTGAACAGCCCATTTGCCTTTAGTAAATTAACCCCTATGGGCTTGCTTGTGTTTCTAATTGGTGACCATGGAGGTTTGTAGAATAGTTTTTGGCACTTTAAAGTAGCATTTTCTGTGAATACAAATCTGGTCTTGCAGCTGCTGATGCTGCGTTAGTGTAATTTACACATACAAAATTGACCAGCAATCTTAACTGTATTGACAATCTGCAGTGGAACTCCAAATTGGAGGTATTGGCACTAGGGATGGTCCGCTGGTTCGAATCGAACGTAGGCCGTTCGAGCATTCGCCGAATGCCAAACTTTATGGGATGTTTGCGGTCTGTTCGACCGCGCAACGTCCCATACTGCAAAGAGCCCTCTGAAGCTCTAATTGGTTAAAGACTTATCATGTGCAAGACTTTGCCCAATCAGGGCTCAGTACTCATTTGGAGCCATGATTGGGCAAAGTCATGATGACTCTGCCCAATCATGTCTCGCCTATCAGATGCCGGCAAACTACAATATTGGGCGGAGCTAGTTGTCACCGCTAGCTCCGCCCAATTGTTTATGCTTTGCCGCCATCGGTCAAAATGGCATTATGTGGCGGGAGTCGGCGGGGAGCGGACGGGGCGGCGTTTAAAAAAAAATATATATTTATTTTTTGTTGTTTTATTTTTTATTTTGTCATCGTGGACAATGCTGGACGCCCTGATTGACCCTGGATCACGTCAGTGGATCCATTTTTTTTACATTTTAATAAAAGGATTTTATCAAAAGTCTGGACTTTTTAATAACTATTTTATTTAACCCTTTAGTGAATGGGTAGGGGTACAAGTACACCTTACTCATTCACAAGGGAGGGGGCGGCATCTGGGTGCCCCCTAAATAAAGGGGTACCCCGATGCAAATAAGCCCCCTTGCCCGCAGACCCCCACAACCACCAGGTCGGGGTTGTGGGGACGGGGCCCTTGACTCCATCAGCACGGGGACACCCTCCCAGTGCCGAAGGCATGTGGCCTGGTATGGGAGGGGGGGCGCTCGCTCGTCCCCCCCTTTCCGGCCCTGCCAGGCCTATGCTTGGATCAAGGGTTTGGTATGGAATTTTAGAGGGGAAACCACGTTTTTTTATCCCCCATTTTGGGGGATGGGGTTCCTCCTTAAAATTCCTACTAGACCTTAAGGGCCTGGTATGACTTTGAGGGGGAATCCCACCAGTGGCGACTCTAGGAACAATATATATGGGGGGCACATAAACTGCACAGCTACCGCAGAGCCGCTATTACCTGAGACCCTGCAGAGCACACCATGTATCTTGCAGAGCCTACCTGAGACTCTCTATGGTGGGTGGGCTCTGCAGGGCCCCAGGTGAGCTGGTCGTCAGGGTCCCTTTCCCTGTACCTCCTCCCAACTCTTCTTACCTGCTGCTGCTGGGGCATGGCCTCCTCCACCCCCTCCCGTCATCTCTGCCACCCAGTTTTTTGGCAGTGGAATGTGTGACCACCAATAGGTGAAGCATTCCAACGCTTTCTCAGTTATTCCAGGGCAAAGTGGCATCGCAAATCGTATGTTCAGAAGACCTGATGTGCCCTGGTACAGCTGATCGGTCCTGAAATGTCACTTCTATCCGACTTTGTGAGTGCGGTGGAATGTGAGATCACAAAGTGACATTTCAGGACCGATCACCTGTTCCAGGGCAGATCGGTTCTCCAGCACATACGATTTGCGATACCGATCTGCCCTGGGAAAGTGTTGGAATGCTTGACCTAATGGCGGTCACACATTCCACCGCTATAAAAATGGGCTGGATTACGTTAAAATGTGTGACAACACGACCAGTCACACACTCTAACGTAGTCACAAACTTTGGTAGAACAGAAGCACTGTATGTAAACATTTAATCAGAGAAATAGACTATAATAGGGAATATTACAGTGTAACGTTCCCCATTATAATCCACTTTACTAATTGAATGAAACAAAAGCACATAACCCTCGCACCCCTAACCCCCAGCAGAGATGAGAGACCACTTTTTTTATTCATGGAACTGATATCTGAGATTGGTCATGCAGAAATAGCTCCCACTCTTAAAGCTGAACTCCAGGTTTGAAATATTTTGCATACTTACATGCAAAAAACAGGGCAGCTAGACCAAAGAAAGAGCTACTACAGTGCTGGTTGCAATCTTTCGGATCCTGTATGGTGCTGTGCTGAGCAGCCTCCCCTCTGCTCTGAAAACAAAAGGTACTCTCACTCTGCATAGCAGCCATTCAGAGAATGCCTAGCATTTTTATCAATGAACACAAGGCATTCTCTGATTGGATGAGGGGGTTATTGTGACTTCACCACCCCTTATCCATTCAGAGAATAGATTTGCACCTTGGACCCGTCAAAGTATGCAAAATAATTTATACCTGGAGTTCAGTTTCAAACACTCTGCGGTGTTCTGATAACTGCCAGTATTTAGAGTATATTATCCAAAAAGCTTGGTTCCATTAGAGTGGTGCTTGACTTGAGTGCCAAATTCTAGGGTTTCTCCCTAAACGATGTTCTCTTAACAGGGAAAGGTGCAGCATTCCTGGGGGGGAAAATGGTAGAAAGACTGGAGGAGCTTTTAAACTAGGAAGTGGGGGGGAGGGTATAAAAATAAAATCACTTAAAACACATCTCAATAACAAATTCTGAGACTGCTCTTATGCATTTGCAAAGATTATGCTGCATTCAGAGGAAGACAGAAATTTCTTAAAATTTCTTTCAGCGATAATGATCCCCTAAAGACATCCTGGAGTACCATATGAGGGTACACATTTTTGGCAAAAGCCCATTTCTGCAGTTGATATCTATGGTGGACTCAAGGCATTCTTCCTAAGAGGGCGAGACAGAGTATGAGTCAGATGCTAGACAATTCATAGAAAAAGACTTCTATGAAGGGGACTTTGGCTTCAAATGAGTCCACAATCAGTCTCATCAAAAGGGCACAGGAAACGTTCAACTGTTTAAATCTCAGGCTTCATAACATAAGATTTAATAGTAGAGAAGCTTTTCCCTTCCAAGACCATTGTAATAATCTAAGAGACTTACAGGGTTGTTCACAAAAGGGTGAAGAGTTTGGAGAAGGCAGGAGAAGTGAACAATCTAGGACAACATAGCTGATTTGTAGACATTCTCCAATTCAGCTCACTTTCCAGTTTAGCTATGTTGTCCTAGATTATTCACTTCCCCTGCCTTCTCCAACCTTTTGTGAATAAGCCTGTTAGATTTAGGGACATACTCCTCACCTGTATAACAGTCTACTCTGGAACTTTATAGTACCTTTAGACAGAAAGGGAAAAAAACATGAATTTACAGAATTGTCTTGTCTGCAATTAATAGCCTGCATGATATTCAAGGCAAAGCTAAACTACAGGAATTAAGTTATTTGCAAACTTACATTGGTCCAGCTTGGCTCATTGTTAGTATGCATCTCTGTTATCAGATGGGCTTCTGAAAATTGACTGTGGTAGTCCATGCTACATACAGTATATGTATCTAGCGGCCATGATCTTCTGGCTGCAGCTCCAGCAGCTTCCCCTCTGAACACTTAGGGGTCTATTCACAAAAGGGTGAAGAGTTTGGAGAAGGCAGGAGAAGGGAACAATCTAGGACAACCAAGCTGAACTGGAAAGTGAGCTGAATTGCAGAATTTTTCCAAATCGGCTATTTTGGCCTAGATTGTTCACTTCTCCTGCCTTCTCCAAACTCTTCACCCTTTTGTGAATAGACCTGTGAGAGTTGTTTGCTCAGTAATGCCACCATTCAAAGAATGCCTAGTTTTTGTTTCAATAAATACAAGGTGTTCACTGATTGGATGAGGTGGAGAGGAGGGGCAGATGGCATCGAAATCTCCAACTTGTCCAATCATTGGAAAAAATACAAGGCATTTCTTTGAAGTTCTAAACTGGACCAATGTAAGTTGGCAAAAAACTCACTTCCTGGAGTTTCGGTTTTACATGTGAAACATCTGATTGGGATGTTTTATTACCCTCTGATAAAAGGAACTCTAATAAAGAAAAAGTGACAATATCCCTGTATCTGATCTCCAAGTTGCACGCCCATATGCTCCTATTCTTTCTACAGAAATACAAAGCCAAAACTATATATTCTCTTATGCTTTTGTCCAAGTAATAGCTGCTGTTGCCTGTGGACAATAAAGCACAATGTAACCTAGGATTTATTATAGGTAAAGCAAAACTGGCTCCACATCCTGAGCACACTCCGATCAAGCTAGAACTTTGTACTTCAGTATTAGCTGTTGAGGTAGCCAAACTTATTACATCTGAAATAGACATTGAGCTCACAAATTCTACAATGACGGCAAAGAAGTGCTAGGTTACATCTACAATGAGACCAGAAGATTCTATGTTTATGTTAATAACCAAGTGCTAAGGATCAGAAGGTCCACCTGTCAAACACAATGTTATTATGTTTCAACCGATCACATTCCTACAGACTATGCTACTAGAACTGTGTTTGCAAGTAACCTTAAAAGCGCAGCATGGCTAACAGGGCCTGTTTACTTGTCCAACACAGAACAGGATGTTCTTGAGAGTGACACAATTGAGCTAGCAGATGCAGACTCAGATGCAAAGTTCCATCTAGAGGTCTCCCCATTCATACAGAGGCTTCAGGGAGTTCACATAATTCTTACAGATTTAAGAGACACTCAATCTGGAATTCCCTTATTCAAACTATTACTTTCCTGGTTCATATAGCTTGTTTTCTAACACCTTCTAGGACAGGTGGAAGAAGCAGTTAATCTCCACTTTACAACCACAGAACCAGTGGCAGAAGAGCAAGCCTAATTTAAAGTTTGGTGACATTCTTGTCTAAGAGTTCCCTTTACAAAGAAATTAATGGCCCTTGGGTCTTTTCACCAAGATCTTTCCAAGTAAAGATGGAAAAGATTGTAACGCTGAGGTCAAAGTCTTCGTAAATGGAGAAACCAAGGTCTTCCTGAGACCCATTTCAGAACTAAAGTCACTTGTATCGTCTGAGAACTCAAATGGTGGTATCAGTTTGTACCAGACAGGGAGTGTCATGCTTCCAGCATATGGCTTAAAATATGTTTGCCATTTTTATTTCTTTAACCTTCTCTTGGACCCCATCTAGTGGACAATGTGCATTACCTCATGTACTGGTGAAACTCGAATAATTAGAATATCGTGCAAAATTAATTGCAGTAAGTGCTGCAAAAGGGGCCCAAACCAAGTACTCAGTACATATGCATGCTTGTACTTTTCAGGGTTCGATATTGTTCTATGTACAATCCTTGTTTTATTGATTGCATGTAATAATCTACTTTTTTTAGGTTGTGGATTTAGGGTTCTTGGGGTTTTCATGAGCTGTAAGCCATAATCATCACAATTATGACAAATCACGGCTTGAATTATCTTGCTTTGCATGTAATGAGTCTATCTCATATATTAGTTTCACCTTTTAAGTTGCATTAGTGAAATAAATGAACTTTGCACAATATTCTAATTATTCGAGTTTCACCTGTAAGTACATAAACTTGTATAGCAGTAATTTGGCCCTACCATGCAAATGTATTTCCCATTAGCCCTTTCTACAGAAGAGGAAACAGGTGCACCATTTTTTACATTTAGTGTGGACAGAACACCTACCTTCAGCACTACATGCCCCGCTCTATTCTACTACTTTGGGTGCCCACAGGTGCCCTAGATCCTTCACAATCCTAGCAATGTGCCTGACCCCAAAACTACTGGAACCAGAATATTGCTGATTTAGCTAGTTTCTTCCGAAAGGTTAGACTAGCTTTTCTTGAACCTAAACTCTAAACATTTGGTAGTGCCAATTTTTCATTATTTATGTGCCCATTCCACTAAAATTTCTTCATCGTATTTCAGACCTAGACAACTTTTGAACAAATGAGCAAAGTTTCACAACACTGGTACACAGTTTTACTATGAATGAGAATGTCTGGCCCGCAGTCATAATTTACTGAACTTCAATATGATAACAGTGTCCCTTATTCAGCAACCTGACAATGTGAATGTTGTACCCAGCACACACCAGGACTGAAACACACTGGGCCTTTCTTTCTCTCGTTCCTGTGATAACAACAGGACCTTTTTCCCTAGGGTCAGTGACATTGGTTTCCAGTTTCTCATCTGGCCCCACAGAAATAAAAATTGATCCAAATGAATTTGTTTCTAGCCATTTAACGAGTATTCAAGTGAAAAAAAAGCTTACATTTACCCGAAGAAAGCAGGATCTGTATCTCTGGCCCCTTCCAAATGTACAAGATATTTCTGCCACTTTGTCTTTCATTCACACAAGGGAAATAACAAAGGTTCTTGTGATGTCTGTGGCTGATCGCCATGGTTACGATTCTGAGAAACGGTAAAAAGCAATTATGGTGAAACAGAGGAAGAAGAAATGTGCCCTTTTGTCAGAACTTCATAACAGCTGTAATAACAGGACAGCAGCGGGACAAATGTAAAATAACTCAAATATTGTGGCATGCTAAATGCCAGCACATTAAAAATGGGACTTCACTGTCACGTTATTGAAAATGACAGGAAACATTAATTCCAGATGCTAAGAGACTTTTTTAAAGAGAAAAGAAGAAAACTAACTATTGTCCCCAATACAGGAACTATGACATGAAGCTTAAAGTCATGAACTGTGCCATCAAGAAAAACCAGCAGGTTGGACATATAGTCTTCTGGGCTCGAGAGAAGATCCCTAGCATGTATTTACAAGCTTTACATGAGAGCCACATTTTTGGAAATATGTAGAAATTTACAAAATTAACAGAATTACTTGACATGATACTAAAAGTATTTATAGGCTAAACTATTTGTGGCCTTTACTTTTGCAGAACATACTGGGGGAGGTGTTTTTTCATCCATTTCTAGGTTCACATCACCCATCCTTTGGATTGAAAGAGAGCTGTTGGAGTTGGGACCCTACCCTGTAAAATTAGAAAACACAGCAGAGATGATCAGGTGATACTGGCGCTCACAGCCCCAAATATTATTTTCAGCTTAGACCTGTGTGGATATTACATACATTAGCTGCTCCTGCTATATGATGGTTAGTTTAATCTTAGGGTTTAGTTCAATTTTATTAGATCATTGTTAAAGGGATTTCGTTTTCAAGTTAGGGCGGTGTTTAAGTTGTGGAGGTTAAGGGCCCACCTTATAAGTTAAGTTCAATGTTAATATTAGGGTGCAGGGTTAGTGTTGTGCCAAAAAACAACAGCACCAAGAACTAATATACCGCAGCAGAGGCTAAAATGCCATTTGTTCACCATGTAGAGACAGCACTAGAGGGAGAAGTCAACGGTGAGGCAGGCCTGGTTATACTGATCAGCTCTAAATGAGAGTCTTCTGACTCCAAGCATGGGAACTCATCTCTTTCGAGGGTCCATATGGGCAGGATATGGGCACATTACTGATTAGCTACTTGTGCCAAAATGTAATTCCAGAACAGTGTTATGGAGTACAAATTTAAAGGCTTTATGGTCAACATGAATACAAAGGAACTGTTTAGAACTGAGTTATTGCTGGCCAGCAGTATCACCTTCTCTTGCCTGTTTAATCATTTTCTCCTGTCACTGTCACCAGTTCAAGTTTCTGTTATAGCTAAGGTCACTCAATCAGTCAAAAGAATTTGCACTGCCTTGCTATAGGATTTAAGAGCAACCATGGATATGTAACATTTGTAGTCAAAAGAAGGTCCTGAATGTTTGCTCCAGAGATGTGGCTATACTGGGAAGTAAAATGCCTGCAGAAAGGCAATTATCTGCGGTTGACAGGTGTAGACTAGGCATTGCAACATAATTTTTTACATATTGGTAGTCCTTTTAATTTCCACCAATAGTGTTACATACACTCATATACAGCTCCAGTGCCCACCCAGATCTAAATTGTCCATGCTTTTCTACTTTACTCCAAAAGGCATACTTCATATCCCAAAACTCCACCATTTGTGACTGTCCCACACGCATAGTATAGCTGAGTAAATGTATTTTACTTACCTTATACCCGCTCCCCAGGCAGTCCGCGCTCACACATACAGTATGATGCAGGGGTATGGGCTCTGCATTGTACATGATGAAACCTGCATTATACGTGATAACGTCAGTGGGCCTCAAACCACCAGAGCATAGGGGGAAAGAGGCTGCAGATGCGGGTCATGGAGCCTGTGGGAGCGGGGATCAAATAAGTAAAAGTCCTATACACATCTACCTTAGACATAAACGAGCAGTTAATCCTTGCAATTCAGGTGTAGCCCCACATAGATTGACTTAAACAGCCATACTATATTGCACTGGAACGGTTTGGGAAATGTACAAACACTGACTGCTAATTTGACTCAAGTGTACTTTAAGACACTCAGAAAGGGAAATTATCATGTCTTTTCTGTGAGGACGATTTAAGTTATTATAAAATTTTCCTCGTCATTTTTTGATGTCACTTTCACATTTAACTTGCATATTGAGTTTTCTGATTCTCCGCTTAGTTGTCATACAGTGCATTCAGCAGAGATGCTAAATGAAAACATCAAATAAAAGTAATTTTAGGGCTGCTTGACCAGCCAACATTCTGTGACATGTGCAAATTTAAAACAATAATTAACAAAGTAGCATGTTCATTACATTTGACAATCAGATGCAGGCTTCAGAACTGTGTATATCGTTTTTAGCAAAATCACTGGCTGACTGCTTTTGATACCTAGGGAAATCATTAAGCAAACTGACATTATGGGGCTGATTTACGAAGCTCAACACGCACACG
>NW_017307841.1:0-827 GCF_000935625.1 Nanorana parkeri
ACGGCCCGACGCTCCAAAAATCTAAAAGATAGTTTAGTTAATTCAGAATATACGCTGAGTTCATTGAAACAGACACTTAAAAATAAAAAAAGATTCAAAGGGATGTACCCCTGTGGGGGCTGTCAGATTTGCCCCTACATAGATAAAACAAAAACCTTCATAAATTCTGAAAACACAAAATCTTTTAATATAGTGAGCTTCAATAACTGTAATTCAAGTAAGGTGAAATTGAATGCCCATGCCAAAAGTTTTATGTAGGCAAAACTAAAAGACAATTAAAAGTGAGAATTGGTGAACACCTAAATGATATCAAAAAGAGAGATGTAGATAGTCCCCTAGCCCAACACTTCTTAGAACATCATAAGGGGGTCCCAGATGGGCTGAAAGTCAAAGTCATCTATGCATTAAACATTTCCCCCCGTAGAGGGGACTTTGATAGGATCCTCCTACAGCGGGAGAAGATGTGGATCTACAGATTAAACACAATGATTCCAACAGGTCTAAACAACGAATGCAATCTCAATGTCTTTCTATGAGACAAATTATTCTCAACCTGTCTTTGCAGTAGATCCACATCTCCTCCCCTGATCCATGCATACTGTGTTTACCCAATCTAAGAGCAATACATCGTTTGCTAATACGGCTATGTAGAGACCATACATTTATTCTTTATTTTTGTGTTACATTTACTCTATAATAGAGAAATGCAAATGTTATGGTTATACTGTCTAACAAAACTGATAGAAGATTATACCAAAGGAGAGAGAACTGTTCCTTAAAATCCAAAAAAAAAAAGGGGGCGTGACCCCACTATTTAAGCAACATCT
>NW_017307841.1:1302-28750 GCF_000935625.1 Nanorana parkeri
AGACAAATTATTCTCAACCTGTCTCTATTGTAGATCCACATGCCTTCCCCTGATCCACACACACAGTTTTTACCCAATCTAGGAGCAATACATCGTTTGCTAATACGGCTATGTAGAGACCATACATACCATACGGTTGGTTTATTAATGATGACCCAGTGATAGTCTGTCCGTGAGAAAAGTGAGAAAAGCCTCCCTTCACTCAAAATAAAAGGACTTGATACACCCCACCACTCTAATTAGAGTAATGCGGTACAAACGAAGAGAAAGGAGTTAATAGCACACACGGTCAAATTCAAATCAGGGGCACCTATTATCAAATAATAGCGAATGTGGAATTTCAACAACAAATCGAAAAACAAAAGATAACAAAAGATGAAATAACCTGGGAGTAAAAATAGAAATAATATTCCTACGAACAAAGAAGACATCTATATAGGAAATATTTAATCTCCCAGTTTGGATTTCCCTCCCCCTGATCAATATAACTCACGAAAATGAATATATGTGTGCAAAGGGAAAAGAAAGGGAACCGAAGCAATTGCTATATCGGTTATCCCCTTTCTCTTCCCCCTCCCCCCTCCTCCCCCCATGGTGGGGATACTAGGTTAATGTTAAGAACTAATGAGGATCGATCCACATATTAATTATGACTGTATGTGGTTTACAATGTTTTTAATGGTGGTCGGTGAATCTAATGTGCAATAATGTGGTTTTCTCAATAAAATTATATATTTTCTATAATCGGTGACGTGTCCGGATCCTTAAGTTGCCCGCTACTAACCCGTTATCTTCTAACGGGTTAATCCTCGTTTTTTTGTACTAGTTTAATTGGGTCACGGATCGGACGTTACAAGCAATCACGGATAAACCTAATTAAGGCAGATATAGTCAGTCGGATCTCCAGGAAGGAACACAACCCCTTTTCCCCATTGAGATACATTCAACCTGGAAAGAAAATATACAAATAACATTCATTTTTGCCTCCTTTTGCACAGAAATAATGTACATGTGAATCAGGAAAATACCACATTATGGCCACTAGATGGAGCTGAGAATCTTAGGAAAGAAGTATTTAATTCCAAGGATCCTCAGCTCCATCGAGTGGCCATAATGTGGTATTTTCCTGATTCATTCTAATATTAGGATTGAGTTACATTTAACCTGGAAAGAAAATGTACTAATACCTTTCATTTTTGCTCCCATTTGCTCAGAACTACTGTACACGTGGTGTTGCAGGATAAATGGCTCTGCAGACTCTTATTAAATATGCGTGCTCTGACACCTACAAACAAGCCTGAAGGCCATGACATCAAGCCACTCCTAGAATACAGTATCTAAGTTTGTCATGCAAGGTATGTGGAAGCCGCTAATTTGGTGTAAATGATTGAAAATTGGTCATTTCACCTTAATCGTCCTTTCCTTAAGCACTTAATCACTACTGGGTTGTAAGCAACAGCATGAGCCATAAAATAATTGGCATTTTTATAATGGTATTAAATATAACATATATAAGTACACACATACAATTATGAGGCATCAATTCCACGTTTATATCTTAATTGAACTACTTAATCTGAGTAGAAAATTTTACCTTGTGCATGAAATTTTCCATTTTTCACACCTAAGTCCCCTGTGTGTGTGCTACGTGGATGGAGAGGCAACAAGGCTGGAAAAAAAAATGATCTGCTCCAGATGTCAGCTGATGACCACACAGAATAAACTCATGGCTTTCTGATATTATTCATTCGGATATTCATTCAATCCAACTCTGTTCTAGGAAAAAAAATGGCAGCCTTTCTGCATTACTAATAACTCAAAGGTGATTAGAGACATTGATTTTACTAATTTACATAGCGCCAACATATACTGCAGTGATTTATGGGAACATTTACGCCGCCTGGCAAAACAAAAAAAGTCACGCGCCCTAATATTTCATTGGACCACCTTTAGCTTTGATTACAGCACGCATTCGCTGTGGCGTCGTTTGATAAGCTTATGCTTTCATTTTTTCCACCAAGATCTTGTAGTGATGATGGGAGAGTGGGACCACTGTGTAAAATCTTCTCCAGCGCATCCCACAGATTCTCAAAGGGGTCAAGGTCTGGACTCTGTGGTGGCCAATCCATGTGTGACAATGTTATCTCATGCTCCCTGAACCACTCTTTCACAAGCTGAGCCCGATGAATCCTGGCATTGTCAGCTTGGAGTAAGTCCAATGTGCCATCAGGGAAGAAAAAAATCCATTGATACAACCTTGTCATTCAGTATATTCAGGTAGGCAGCTGACCTCATTTTTGGGGACCTAACGTTGCTGAACCCAGACCTAATATCTAATGAAAGGCTCTGCCCTATTCCCTTAGCTGAATACAGGTGGTGACTTTTTTTTGGCCAGGCATTGTTTTTTCAGTTTCTGTACAAGAGGGACCATATAGGAGGGAATTTGAATAATTTAAAACCCAACACCAGGCAAAACTATTTTTTTTAAAGTTCTGGATAGAATGAGAAAGGTTGGAATCTGTAAGGTTTTTATAGTATAGCTAAAGCAAAACTTTCTTTATGACTGTCGGATTTGCCAATTCTGCCCCATGTTCCCAATAAACACACGGACTGTGCAACATGGATTTAAATAGCCACGACAGCCCTATATTTAACCCATAAAACAAATTCCATTTTCCAATCATAATAACCAGAAATAACATACCAAATAATAACCTAACGACTGTTGTTACAAGAAGGGGTCTTTGGTGTCTGATAGCCCAATTAATCTTTTCTAAATCCAACCCATATCCCCAGCTGCACCCCCCACCGGCCACCAACTTCCCAAGGGGCAAAGCCCCCGTCCACAACAGACAACACCGGAGGAAGCGCCACACCAACATATGCCCCACCATTTGTGTGACCCCTCACTTCTATATACTGAGGGATTAATTGTAATAGTTCCAACCAGGCAAACTTTGTTATCGCAATTGATGGCACTTCAGACTATCATTTCAATGTAAACTAAACGTGAGATTGTATTCCATCACAGGAGTGAGCTTGGAGCGGTGAATACTTTACAACACACACAGGGACCATGGGGAACAAAAGTAGCCCCCCTCCAGAAGGAAGGACAGTGTCAGCACCAATTCAGAGATGACTGGAGGATCTACAGCCGAGTGATGCATAAATAAGATACATTGTTGTTAATAGTTGAGGTACTTGAATGTATTTTTAAGATTTAACTCCTGAGTTTAGTGTCACTTAAAGCGGACCTTCACCCCTATCTTCAAAATAACAACAAAGACACTTTTAGAAATGTTTAGTAATGACTATATACAAACACATACTTCTAGATAATTGCTGGCTTTTTATTCTTTGAATACTTTATTTTTCTCTTCTTCCCCAGTCTTCTCACGTCGGTCATTTTAACTAAGGTCGGGTTACTAGATCTCTCTTTACTTCCTGTAACTCTGGCACATGTGACTAGGACATGTGACCATGCACATCATCTCAGGGGAGGACAATGCCTTTCCCTGAGATCTCATGAGATTACAGACGAGATTTCCCAGCAATGCTCTGCTGATGTAACCTTCCCAGCATGTAATGCTTGGGTACGATTACATCATTTATACCAAAGCGGACCAGGAAATGGAAAAAAAAATTTGTAAGCAAAATAAAAATGTGTTTGTTTAGCTAATGAATGTCAGATGATTGAATATCAACATGCAGAGCTCTACGCTGATGTAATTTTTAGTGAAAGGGGGTAAAGGTCCGCATTAAGGTATCAGTGAACTATACTCAATACAACAACAGTCTCCTATCCTTATACAATGTATTAACTAAAACGGGAGCTAGTAGTCCACACCTACGTCTTCAGGAAACCCCTCACTTCTATATACTGAGGGATTCATTGTAATAGTTCCAACCAGGCAAACTTTGTTCTAGCAATTGATGGCACTTCAGACCAGACAAAGGCCGGGCTCACTATTAGTTCTTATCATAAGGTATGTCTCCTTGCATTCAAAGGGCCATTCAAGATATAATGTATACATGAGGAGAAGTAACACAGGGACAAACGTGGATATTATACTTCTGTTAAGGTTGATGAGCGTTCCCGCGGCATTATATCTTGAATGGCACTCTGAATGGAAATGACAAAGAAGCGGGTTCAAAGGACCACTTGGTCTTTTCTGCCTTCACTCTTCAATGACATGAGACCGGACTTACTTTACAGTCAGAGCCATTAGTGAGCCCGGCTTCTGTCAGGTTATAAGGCGGATGCAGCAGTAGATATATTCTTCATGTATGTATATATGTAATGTGTAACATATATTGCATTGCCTGTGTGTAGCCCACCCCTGCGCCCCTCCTGTGTGTAGCCTACCCCTCTGTCCCTCCTGTGTGTAGCCTACCCCTCTGTCCCTCCTGTGTGTAGCCTACCCCTCTGTCCCTCCTGTGTGTAGCCTACCCCTCTGTCCCTCCTGTGTGTAGCCTACCCCTCCGTCCCTCCTCTGTGTATCCTACCCCTCCATCCCTCCTGTGTGTGGCCTACCCGTCTGTCCCTCCTGTGTGTAGCCTACCCCTCCGTCCCTCCTCTGTGTATCCTACCCCTCCATCCCTCCTGTGTGTGGCCTACCCCTCCGTCCCTCCAGCCTACCCCTCCGTCCCTCCAGTGTGTGGCCTACCCCTCCGTCCCTCCTATGTGCCCATGTGTGTCTGATTTACCTTCACTTACTGTCCTACAAACACAACAGGAAGAGAAGGAATGCCCCCCTGACAGTTAATATTAGATTAGGTGTGCCCATTGGGAGATTTTCCCCTCTATTCCTAGTCTGGTGACAACTCACTTTTTTTCTTTTTTTTTGCCTCATGGGGTAAATTCATGACAGCCTGGGTTGAATGATGCTGTCACTCATTGAACTCAGAGTTACATAGTTATATGGTATTTGAGGTTGAATAAAGACACAGGTCCATCAAGTTCAACCTATTGCGTGTATGTATGTGATTGTGCATGGAGTTTAGATGGAGGAACAAGTGGAGAACAGAGCAATTAGGTAGCCCTTAACCAAATTTTTTTAATTACAGCGGCGAACGTCTAGAAATTATTTTAAAAAATAACGATAATTATATTTCTGCTTTAAAAAAAAGGAAAAAAATCACAAAATAATTGGCAGGTTGGTGGGTGGATATCCTGTAACGAGTAAATCAACCCCATCTGGGTCACACCTTGAACCCAGCTTATTGGTTTGCCCTTCATACATAGTAACTCCAAATAACTTCATTACTGAAAATGCTCTATAGTTTCCCTTTGCGCAGGGTGTCTTAGAGGAGAGATTAAAAGGCAAAGAAAAATGTTCAGCATCTGCTGCAGAGAGCGGGTTACACTCTAACTACAAGGCATCAGCTGGTATAATACCACAGAACATATTGTACACATTTGACCTTTTCTACTCTCTACAGAAAATAAAGATGTTATAATCAGTTTTTCAGATACATGCCTAAGTACACATTGCCAGTGATTTGTCTGCCTCTTGGTGCTTCTGACAAAAACTAATAGATGTGCTCACAAACACTTATGATAGCATAAGTCAAGAAGCCGGGTTCCTAAGGACTGCGCCATAATGTACTCCGCTGTAAACAAGCACCGTAGCTGGATAGTGGTACTTCCATTCTTGGGTTTGGTAAGAAAAAAAAAAAGAGTTCATAACTTCTGAGCATGGGAACCTTTAACTTCTATCAATGCCTTCTGTCTTTAATTCCTGGGGAGTGTTTTTTGTTATGGGGGTAATTTCTTTTTTTTTATGTCCCAAGCCAAAAACATTTTAGCTGTACATACACTAAAGAGATTCAGAACAGACACAAAAAAAATGAATCACTGTAGGCTGGAGCACATCTTGACCTATACACTGGGCAGTCTGGCTGTTATTCTCCAGGCTTAGACCCTGTCCGTAGCTAGGTGCATGATGCACATTATAGGGAGAAGAAGAAGGGTATAGCAAAAGGTGGTAGTTGGGTTTTCGGCTGCATGCAGGGGTGCTGTTAGGCAGTGCTGTCCCTAGGTAAATCGCCGCTTGAGGCAGTGTCGCTCCGGGAAATGGGTAGGGGGTTTGCTGACAGGGAATAGTCAGTGGTGGTGGTGGTGGTTGGGAAAGCGTGCATGGCTGATTTGTTCAAAGGGGGCAGGGAGCGGTGGTGGATTCTGGACCACACTGTCAGTTGCTCTGTCCGGCATCCCACCCAGATCACTGATGTCACTGATTTCCAGGAGCTAGGTTGGATGCAAGCCAGAGCATCTCTGCTCAGCTCCCGGCAACCGGTGATGTCAGGGAAGTTACAACCCTTTCCTATTCTATTGCTCATGGCAGGATCACAAGGAATTCATTTAATCAAAGCAGCAAAATTAAAAGTATTGAGAATGCCATTAAAATGGCATAATATGGGTTTGTGTATATTCCAATGGCTTGGATACAGTTGTAAGTTTAAATTCCCCACTTTATACTTTATTTCAAAGAGGACGGGGGCGGTGGTGGATTCTGGACCACACTGTCAGATGCTCTGTACAGCGTCCCGCCCAGATCACTGATGTCACTGGTTTCCAGGAGCTAGGCGGGATGCAAGCCAGAGCATCTCCGCTCAGCTCCAGGCAACCGGGGATGTCAGGGAGCTGGGCGGCACCGCACAGAGCATCACAGGTTGTTAAGAGCTCTTAGGCCTGGTTCACACCTGGGCATTTTACAGCGCGTTCCTACGCTCTGTAAAACACTCAACATGTGAAAAACAATGATTGCCCATGGGCATGGTTCCCACCTGGGCGTTTTACAGCGCCCTACGCCGAAAGAAGTACAGGAGCTTCTTTGGGGCGTATTTGCAGCGCGTATCCATTGTGATACAGCCAGGTAGCCCTCGGAAACACGCGGTTGTCGTGCGTTTTTTCCATCAAATCGTGGTAAAAACGCAGGGCATGAAACGCACGACAAATGCACATATTCGATACGCCTAGGTGTGAACCCAGCCTTAGTAAGCTGGGACACTGTGGCCGCCCCTCTGCCGACACCCCCCCACGCCCCCAACCCCCAGCCACTCCCCAATGAGATGACCCTCTCAGGCTGCCTCCATATAGGCCTGCTTTTAGGTGAAAGTACCCTAACCCTTAATCTGAAACCTATACATTTTTTGTTCTGTTCTGGACCTGCATATCTGTAGGTCCCCATAGTTACATAGTCAAGTTGAAAAAATGCCTCTGTCAAGTTTTTATTGCTGAAAAAGTAGAGAGGTAGAACTCTGGACCCCGGTGTAGGTGAGTATTCTAGCCCAGTGTGACAGCTTTTTTTTTTTTAGCAATTCTCAAGTGCACAAGGGTATGGCATAGCCCTCCTAGTAACTTTTCAAGGTTTTTCATAAAAACATTAGAATTTTTTTGGTTGTCATTGACCAAGTTGGTGAGATTTCACCTAACTTCCTGTTCCTGTAACAGCTTGAGACAACAGGGCAGAAAATAATGGGAGTGGTTGTCACTGGGGCAGGAAGATACAAACAGCAATAACAACTTGATAGACATTACAACCCTTCCCCATTTTACTGCTCATGGCAGGATCACCAGGAATTAATATAATCAAAGCAGCAAAATGAAAAGCATTGAAAATGGAATTAAAATGGCATAATATGGGTTTGCGTATATTTCAGCGGCTTAGATACAGTTGTAAAATTAAATTCCACACTTTATACTTTAGAATATAAAATAAGTCGAGTGTAAACAAAGATATATCGATGGCCTATGTCAGAAGTGCTGTTAGTCTAAATTAAGTGGCTTCTCAATGTCTCACCTTTTATATTTATGTTATCAAGAATGTGACAGCGAGATCATGAAATTTAATGGAGATTACATTGTACTAAACAGAAATTCCTCTTGACTGGAGCTGACCGAGATTTACATAATCTAAGTGCAGTCCTAGAGGGCACTAAAATGTTCAGGATCTCTTAAAAATGTATGAGAGCATACAAGCATCCTGGTAGCTATTACTGAGAAGAAAACCTGAATTACACCAATCATCCCGAAGGAGATTTACAAAAATGTAAAAAACAAAAGTGGAGAAAGAAATTCATACCTCTGCTCTAAAGAATTACTAGGGTACTAGGGTAGGTATAATCTTTTCACAGTTATTTTTGATATAATATATGTAAATAGCGAAATATTATGCTATCACTAAAATCCCATATACAGTAAGCTTTGACAGGTTATTGCACATTCCAAAATGATCTTCAATATTTAAAAAAAAACTCATTTTTTGTAATAATTCCTGGTGATCCTGCCATTAATGTTCTTGTGCAGGCACTTGTTGTTATAGGGTGACATTGTGTCCCTAATTCAATTTTTTTGTATATGGCAGTGGTGGGCACTGTTTTTATTTGCAGGTTTCTGTTTTGGTGCTCACTTATGGGTGGTGGAAGGAACCTTATGAGGGTCTCAGGCTGCTCAACTTTTGGGTGGACGTAACTGCCAGGAAGGTCATGCACACGGCCATTAGGAATATTCCTTATTTCTGGATTACAGGCGGAGCCATGCAAACTATTCCTTTACACCTCATGGCTAACTGTACACGCAGAACTGATGGTGCACAGCACAGATATACTATAGAGCCTTGGTTCTCAACTGGTGGGTCGTGACCCAAAAGTGGGTCGTGACCTTGTGTTCAGTGGCTCCCAACATGCCTTCCACTTTTCTAGGTGAGAGGCTCCTCTGACTCCTCCTAGTGCAGCACTGTTAGTTCTCGTGCCAAGCAGCCACTCAAAATATGCTGCCCGGTGCCGAGTCTCTACTTCAGGTTGGATGAGGATAGGGCCGCGAGGGAGCTCCATCCATACATGCATTGCACACAACTCCCTCACGTGCCTTATAGAGGTGCCTGGACCGGAGGAACATCACATTCTGGCTCCCGGCACCTCTACAAGGCGTGCAAGGGAGCTGTACAAGAAATGCACATATGGATGGAGCTCCATGACAGCACAATAGACCACACTGGTCCCCCGGCTCAGGATCCACTCCAGTTCTCGTAAGGAAAGGAGATATTTTTTGGAGTGTGTATGTGTGTGAGAATGTCTGAGTGTGTGAGATTGTGTCTGTGGTTGTGTATGTATGTCAGTGTTTCTGAGGGCCCGATCACACTAGTACACTGCGTAAATCGCACAGTCCCATGCAATTGAACCTACAATACGAGCTGATGTGGAAGGTGCGTTGGGTTGCCATTCATTTGAATGATACCCCAAACTCACCTGCCACACACAGCTCGTAATGCCCGCACTGGAATGCGCGGTACCCTAATTCCATGAATTCCATTGCAGTGTGAATTGGGTCAAGACTTAATGACCAAGGACAAGTGTGGGTCCTGAGGTTACACAGGTTGAGAACCACTGCTATAGAGCCATTTATACCAAACAGTACATGGAAATATTGGCTTCTGGGTTACACTTTCTAACAGGGCATTCCCTATGGGTATTGCCGCCTGAGGCGCTGTCATTCTGAAGGGAGGGGTCGTGTGGTAGGGGCGGTGAAGGATGCCGGACTGCGCTGTCAGTGGCTCTCTGGCATCCCGGCTAGCTCCCTGACATCACAGGTTGGCAGGAGCTCAGCGGGACGCATGGTGATGTCAGTGAGCTGAGCAGGACGCCACACAGAGCATCACAGGTTGCTAAGAGTTATTGGCAACCTAGGACGCTGTGGCTGCCCCCCTGCCACCTCGCCTCCCCACAATGAGATGCCGCCTGAGGCAACCACCTCAGGCTGCCTAATTATAGGGATGGCCCAGCTCTCTAGAAAAAATGTCACAATATGGAACAGCAAGCTAGTAAAAAGCTGTAAGATGCTTAACAATTAGCAACAAAAAAATAACAATGTATACTTGCAGAAATAAAAACCTTATAGTTTCCCTTTAAATGTATTGAGTCCAGGATTGTCAAAGCAACCAGTGGTGTTCAATTATAGCCAGCATTGCACTAAAACAAATTGGATGCATTTTGTTAAAACTCCCAACCTGCATCTCCATAAGGTAAATTTTAACAAGCAGAAAATTGAGACTATTGATATTCTCTGTGTGGAAGTTTGAGCAGGTTGGCGGCTGTCCCAAGAGGAAGTCAGGAAAAATAATTACCATCCAAAACTTGCATAATATAGACGCCTTTTATACCGGGTACTCTGCATGCAATTTATAACTCTGCTAGTTATTTTTTAGAATGTATTCAATATTAATGATCATTGGGACCAATCCTGATTTCCTTCTCCCTCTCCGAAGTGTACAGAGTGTTCCACTTTGTTGTTGCCGTTAAACAGCTAGGCTGCCATAAAGAATCTGGCGGTGCAATTCAATAACTTGATTAAACACTCACAATGGCATACAGATGGGTTGTAAGTCAATATCTGGAACAGGCAAGGAGACCTCACAACATTTATTGCTGAGCTAAGGCCTCGGTTACCAAATTACAGAATCAATTACTAGTACATTTTCGTCTTCATCAGAATCAAAGGAATGTCTTTAAGCAAATGATAGAAATTGAGCTGTTAATGCAGAGCGACTTTCGGGGTTATGGTCTAGCGTCGACAGACAATAGAGCGAGCTATCAATAAGACATAAATGACAACGGAATTACTGTGCAAGCTGTGAGCAGCTTTTTTTGCGCAGCATATTCCTCTAGCCACACAGAAGGATTATGGTGTCGCTGTGATTCATTTTTTGGAGTTATGCAAATTTTCCCCTTTATCCGCCACTGGTACTTTCGTTTACAACATTGAGTGGAGTTGTATAATCTCGACTCCACTTGCCAACCTTTTTCTTTTCATTCCTGTTTTTTTATATACATTATGGAGTAGACTTCTAGTTAATTTTACTGGTTACATAAGTAATCAACATAAAGCCAACAGTTTTCAGGTGACTTCCCCATTCCACCTTCATCAGGGTTTGGGATTAAAAAAATGAATAAATAAATATAATATAATATATATATATATATATCAGCCAGAAAATTAGAACAACTGACAGGTGAAGTGAGGCAGAAGCAGTGTGACTGTGATTGCTTTGGCCAATGTTCTGCTGGGAAACCTTGGGTCTTGTGGATGTGGATGTTACTTGGACCCTTACCACCTACTTAAACATTGCTGCTGACCAAGTACACCTCTTCCTGGAAGCGGTATTCCATGATGGCAGTGGCCTCTTTCAGCAGGATAATGCGCCCTGCATGATTGGTTTAACCAATCATTTTTGACATATAAATTCTTAATGGCCCACATAACTGGGGCATGGCAGGGGTGTGTCCATTGCCTAGATATAACTGGGGGGAGTAGGAGGGCATGGCAAGTGTGTGTCCATTGCCTAAATACATTGTACTAGAAGGTGCCCCTGTTTCTCACCTCATAAAGTTGGGAGGTATGTCTCCTGGTGTTATTTGACACATTAAAGGAGTTATAAAGTCCTGGCATATACTCTCCTGGTATGTCATCAGCATTGTAATAGGAATACATACCGTATATACTCGAGTATAAGCCGTCCCGAATATAAGCCGAGGTACCTAATTTTACCACAAAAAAAGAGTTGGGTTTGATAATGCAAAGATTAAAAAATCCCTTTTACAGTAAAACCTTGGTTTACGAGCATAATTAATTACGGCAGCATGCTTGTAATCCAAAGCGCTTGTATATCAAAGCGAATTTCCCCATAGGAAATAATGGAAATTCCGATGATTCGTTCCACAACCCAAAAATATTCATATAAAATGATTACAATACTGTACTGTAATATAATACTGTACAAAATATAAAGAAAAATAAACCAATTACCAGTACCTTTGTGGCTGGTGTGAGAGGAATTATCCTAGCTAGCATTTCAGATACTAATTTGCCCGTACAGTTTACTGTTAGCCTTTTGGCCCTTGGTAATTCGCCAGTCGTGTGCTTTGTGCTTTGATTGTTTGGTTCCTGATTGGTGATAACACATTTTATTTTTTTCCTCTTGCACGACAAAATCTTAATGAGACTTTCTGTTATTTAGGAGAAAACACCAACCGCATTAGACATATTATTTCTGTCGAGCAGAATACCCTATTGCTTCATCACAATTACAGATATAGTTTTGGTTTGCTAACACCTAGGGATTTAATTTAAATGTCAAATTGGATTTGGCACAAGAAACATGAAGTCTATCACTGTCCTCGGAGGAAAACCTGACAAGCGCATAATATATTTGCTTGATATCGAGCGCCGCTGTAAGATAAATCACTACTTAGCATATTTGTAAAGATTGCTTGGCATATTTTTGAAATTATTTTTATTGTGAAACTTCGGGGGAAAAAAAAAGTTGATGTAGATTAGTAGTTATTAAACTTCATGATTGAATTTTATGAAACCTATAGGAGTTTCATATTCATTAATCATTTTTTTTGACTGCCACACAAACAAGGAGAATTTTGTATCTTTGAGGACAGAATTATTATTATTATTACAATGTAGCGCTTACCCCCGAAGGAGCCGCTAGAATCAACGTGCTTTTCTCTCTCACCTTTGTCTTGAGTAACCACTCAGGACGGATCCACAACACACCAGCACACCTTGTGGGAGGTTTTATAACAAATTTAATAAAGCAGGATAAACCCTGTAAAACCACTGGAATTGAATTGAATAATAATAGTAAATGCGAGAACAGGGTAAAGAAATAATAATCTTACTCCTCCAGCTAAACTGACATCTCCTGAGGCTCAGTCCCATGTTAACTTGCACACTGCGGGATTGTGACACCAACCGAGTCTATATGTTGCGCAGGCCTGTGTGTGAATTGTTGGAGTGCTCTTAGGATAATGACAAGTCACTGGTTAACAGTTGCTCACCACATGCAGGAAGAACAGCCTTCGGGGTTTACTCCTCGTGGGCCAGCAAAAGAGGCTTCTCACTCTCAAGCCGGTGTTCCTTTCACCTCTGGTAAGCGTTGTGGGGTCTCTGATGTGCCTCTCCTTGGGGGGTCATAAGCTTTCACTGAACTCGCTGACCTCTCTCTCTCGGTGATGGGAGATGTTGTTGCCGTTGGTAACCACTGGTGATTGGTATAGCCGCTCACTGCTGCCACTGATATCTGCTACCGCTGGAAACCATTGTCCTTGGCAACTGCTGCTGCTCTGATAACAGTGTCGGTGTCCTGAGGGCGATAGGGGCTGCAGACAAGCTCCCACATGTTCTCTCTGTTGGAAATATAGCAGCATATTACTGATATTCTAACATACTATGTATTTTGAGCTGTAGATGGCGATGCAGTGCAATGTTAGTTTTCTATATGCATGCCTATCTATGCTACACAGGAAGTTATTTTATATATATATATATGTTTCCTTCACAATGCTGTATGCCCTTCTAAGCAAGTAGAACCTAATTCAGCATTCCTCAAGATCTCAGTGCTTTGTCTAAACACATAACCAACACTCTCCACAGGTCCACGTGACTAGCAATGTTCCCTCAATGCTTCAGCATGCCGAGATTTCCCAGAGCGAGTGAAAACCTCTTCATTCCTCCTCCTCATTAGGCATCCAGGGAGCCGTAGTCCGGTGCAGTATAGAATTACTTTGTCTTTCACAGTAACAGTACTGCAACTCCCACAAGTCTGTGTGCTCCCATAAACACTTTGGTATTGCTAATGGCTGAGCCAATCAGGTCTCTGTAATGGTATACACTCTTAAAGGGGCAGCAGCTATATCTCTGCTACAATAATTTGTATTATTATACAGGATTTTTATGGTGCTAACAGTTTACGTCATATAAAAAATATTAGTTACAATGCACATTCAAGACAAGATGGCCAGGAGGGCCCTGCCATGAGAGCTTACAATCTAAAATGATTGTTTTTGGTAGGTTTTAAAACCCATCTCCGGACATTGGTCTTTCACCAACCCCCCATCCCTCGTTTCTATGCCCCTCTAACCCATTCCTCAGATATTAAAAAAATAAATACCTTCTGAAGCCCTTTTTTATATTTGACTAAATCCACCTCCTGAACTGGAATGTGGACTGGTTGATCCAATACTGCAGTTCATGCTTGTGCCAACAGTGACGTCCTCATGCCGCTAAACCCTGGACAGGACAGGAATGGAGTTGTCCACATCATCCAGGCAATGACATAAACACCTACAGAAGGACCCTTCTTCTCTGCAGGGAAAAAGAAAGAAGACTCAGGACCCAACATGTCACATGACCATGGATTGACAGCATTGCCTCTGTTGCCGAAGCCCTCCCACTGTGAGCTGCAGTGTCTGGGAGGGGAGCATGCGAGACACAAATGAAAGAGTATTTGGCTCAGTTGGGGAAGGTAAAGGAGGTTTATTGTTTACTTTATGAGCTTGTGCATCACTTAGCAACTGGATTTGGTACTTGTTTAGACCATTATACAGGAGAATTTAGTTGTACTTGAAGGGAAATAAAAATTCTCAACTTTACTTATCTCGAGTGTGTTTCCAGTGCTTAGTGTTTTGCCCGGATTTTTTCCATCTAAGCATGACACTGTGATGCATACCTTGCTATGTTACTATTCCTTTAAAGCGAAGCATGAAAGAAGCAATGTATGTGAAGCAGCCACACATAAGCTAATAGAAGCTTGTGCAGAGAATAGAAGAACGTTCAAGATAATGGGGAAACATTTATAATGAGGCAGAGCAGTTGATGTTATAGGGGAAGAGGAAAAACTATTATGCTTGCAAAGAATGGATAGGACAAACGTTCACATGGTGAGAGATCAGAAAGGAAGAATTGTACAGAACAGGTCAGATGAGTGGACAAGATTAAGAGCAAAACACGTTTGATGTCGAGTCAAGAGATATTCGTGACACAACAATAAGACCCCTTTAGCAGATATCTTTGCTAGCAGACTGGCACACGGTGAAGGCTCCCTACATATTGCTTTGTTAACGGTCAAATGGACAGTGAAGACATATGGAAGTATTTTGCATCTGTACTGGCTTCAGGGGGACACAGCTGTTTGGTTCTATTTGGGTACTGGTGATCCATTGTTATCAATCGGATAACCAATGGATCACCAGTACCCATTTTGGCCCTGGATGGAGGGCTACAAAAGCACATGCCTTAGAGAGTGTCAAGAGGCTTGTGTACCCCCTAGACCAGGGGTAGGCAACGTCAGCACTCCAGCTGTGTTGAAATGACAAATCCTATTGTGCCTCTGTCTCGTAAGTCATTGCAATGCCTCATGGTATTGTATTTCTAAAACAGCTGGAGTGCCGAGGTTGCCTATCCCTGACCTAGAGGTATGGACAGAACCTTGACTTCTTTAGTGATCCGACACCTCCCCTTTCCCAAACACTGCTCCAATCAACAGCTTGAGTTCCGAGGTTGCCTACCCCTGACCTAGAGGCATGGAGAGAACCTTGACTTCTTTAGTGGTACAACAACCCCTTTTCCCAAACACTGCTCCAATCAACATTACTGCTGAAGTGAAGGAGCAAGAGCACTGTTGTTTAGAGCAGTGTTCGGGGGCATGTTAGAGCTAGAGCAAGGCTGCTCCATTGTGTATGAGAGCAGCGGTCCCAGTCTTCTACATACTGTCAGTATGTTATCCCTTGCTGCAGCACTTTGCAGCTAAGGAACATAAGAGACATACACATGTATTACTAAAACATACAAACGGGGAAGGAAGGTTAATAGAGTATATGATAAGTAACAAAAAACATATAGCATAATGGTAGGTCCCCTATTATTATTGATAGCAAAACCAAGATTTTTCCACAAAAGGGGATCCCACCATTATTTCAAAGTATACGGCAAAATTCGATAAAAGTGTATTTATTTTTAAATAATTCTAAAATGCACACATATAAAAAAAACAAACATACATGTATCACATAAAAGACTTAATTCGGCTATTTATAAAAAAATTGCATGTGAGAAATATGTATATACTTGAAGTATTCGGTACGCCCCTGAGTACCTTATTATTTGAAATATATTTGGCACTACACTTGGTTTCTAGAGAATGTTCTTATATCTAGAAACTAGGAGTTGGAGAAAGATATCAGTCCCATAGATCAAAACGAGGGGTTACCATACACGTGTATGAAAAAGGGTCAACAAAAGGGTCAAAAATAGTTCATTAGGTTTGTAAAATTATATTAGTAGCACTCACGGTGATGTTTTTCACTCGTTGATAAGAATCGAGGGACCCGGAGTGGTTTTGCCACTAATCCAACAGAACAAGGTTGCAGACGCAATAGGTTCAGGAGAAGATTATCCTTATCTCGGCCTTTCTTATCTGCTATAGATGTTATTGGCCTTCACTGAACATTTGCTCTGTTCGTATGGTGTCCGTGTCCGGAACGGGAGAAAAGGAAAGAAAACCCCTTGGCTGGGTCAATGATGTGTTGATTTGTTCTGCTCCCGAGTAATCCAGAATCAGTGCACATCAGCAAACATGTGCTATTGGGAGAGTGGCTTTCTCCAGATTTGAACTATAAAGTCCTCCAGTGTAGTATATCCATGGGATAAGGCAAAGCCGGGGCGACCTTAGCCAAAGCAGTCAGACAGGAACACCTAACCCACGCCTATGACGCGTTTCACCCCCACCGGGGCTTCATCAGAAGGGCATTGTTTGGCAAGGGTTCTAATTACCTTAAATACTGAGAACAATCTCCTTAATAGAGAACAATTGAGAACACTTGAAAACATTGCGTTCCTGTGTGTGATCCCACAGGGTGCATTAATTTAACCGGAAATATATTAAATATCGTATATAATAAAAAAAATAACGAATAAGTGTTATTTCTTAAAGCGGCTATTGTTTTAAGACGGAACAAGCTATCCTACAATCCTATAAATGCTTATATAAAACAAATGGAATGTTGTGATTACCAAACTTCAAGATGAGATAGAGGATATCTTGGAGAGTAAAAACAATGTTATATCGTTATAAATTTAGCATGTACCATGGATCCCTAAACATAGATTTAGCATGTACCATGGATCCCTAAACATTTAGTGTCCAATATGTTTTTCATTTTTGCTTATTTGAAAATAACGAACATATCCCTTTATCGCCCATATCACCTTGATCGGTATGTTTTTCACAACACATATCAAGATAGTGACAACACAATAGCCTCAGCATAAACATATAAATACAAAACAGTATTCTTGTTGGAACGGGTCTCAAGTTATAGAAAGCAACTGAAATTGATGGCATCATTGATACCTGGTTCTTCATGGGATCTGGTGGAATGAATCAGTTTACATTCCCTTTGGAGTAAGCATTTATCCCAGTCTCCCCCTCTATTAGATTTGTGTATTCTGTCTAGAGCAAAGAAATGGAGCCCCTGGGTTTTACCCCCATGTGTGTGCACCATGTGTCTGGCAATTGGAGATCTTAAATCATTTGCCTTAATGTCCAAGATGTGATAAGGAATTCTATTTTTTAACATTCTTTTTGTTTTTCCCACATAAAACATGTCACACTTACAGATCAAAAGATATATGACCCCCCTGTTTTCACAGTTGGCAAAGTGTTTGCTTCTGATTTTTTGTCCCCTGGGAGTTATGATCTCTGATCCTACCTGAATGAAACTGCAGAACTTGCACTTCTGGCATTGATATGTACCAGGGTACTTACAGCAAGATGATTTCCTCTTACTTTTATACTCGCTAGTAATCAATTTGTCTTTTAAAGAGGAACACCTTTGGTAAATGACTGCTGGTTTCTTCTGTAGACATTTTGAGATTCTAGAATCCTTTAAGAGGCAATGCCAGTGTTTAGTCATTCTCTAGAATCCAAGTGTAACGCCAAATATATTTCAAATAATAAGGTACTCAGGGGCGTACCGAATACTATACAGTATATGTATATACATATTTCTCACATGCAATTTTTTGATAAATAGCCGAGTGCAGTCTTATATGTGATACATGTATGTTTGTTTTTTGATATGTGTGCATTTTAGAATTATTTAAAAATAAATACACTTTTATCGAATTTTGCCGTATACTTTGAAATAATGGTGGGATCCCCTTTTGTGGAAAAATCTTGGTTTTGATACACATGTATTACTATATGTGCAGCCTGGCCGGGTTCAGTAAGACTTTAGGAGCAAGATTGCTCAGTGAGTAATACTTTCAGGTATATATTACCTGTCACCGAGATCGTAGTACTTCCCCTGTCAATGCCTTTATCTCACAGAAATCACTGCGCTGGGAATGCGTGCCTAACTACCTGATTGGACCAGCCGCAACAATGTGTATAGGTGAACAAATGTAAAGCAAATATGTTATTTGCCTTTATCTGCTTTTGTCTCTAGAAGAATAGCACCATGTTTGCTCAGTCATCATCCAGGGTCATCACCTACTTCCTGGATTGAGATTCCAGCACATGCACTCATGCATATCCTGGTGCTGCTGCAGTTTACAAATGACTAACAGAGATTAGCCCCTGCTGCAGTCTTACACATTGTGACTTGCTACAATGCAGGACCAATGTAAATTCAAATTATCTACAGAAAACTCAGAATAACGTCAACTAAAATAAATGTAAGGCTTTAGTACAGCTGGAATATTAAAAGAATAGCATTAAAGGATCCAGCAGCTTGGTAAGACCGCAATACAAGAGGCAGAGAATAGGCAGCTTTTTATCTTGAAATAGACAATTTTATTATTATTATTCAGTATTTATATCACGCCAACAGTTTGCGCAGTGCTTTACAACATATGAGGACAGTACAATTACAATACCATACCATACAAAAGGATTAGAAGGGAGTCTTTAATTATGCGGCTGACTGTGGCAGGATTAGTGCAAGAGGGTTTTAGCAGCAGTTGCAGACAAGTGGCTGCTCTGGACCTGAGAGGAGGAAGAAGAGGACGGCATTGTCAACCACTCAACTAACTCCTGCACGTGTTGTGGCTTTATAGCATGATCGCTCTGTGATAAGAAGGCAAAGGTGTGAGAAGGCAAAGGTGCTCTACCTCTAGATTGTGCTGCGCAACCACTGCTTTATCCTACAAAACATGCTTGCCCCTACTACCTCAAAATGCAAAAATTCCACTTTCACTGTAAGCCTACGGGCGTTTTACTTTAGTAACTTTACAGTTGCTGACGCACAGAAAAAGGTAGTCCTAAAAAGCACTGTTGGGTCTCTGAACTAGGAGGATACACAGGGATAGGTAGCCCACCACACTGCAATCTGGGCACTGGCACTCTGCAAAAATTCAAGGAGACTGAAAAGCTCAAACCCCCCAAATGCACTGTGTGGCAAATATGAACCTCATCGCTACTGTTAATAGAATTTGGTCTACATGAGGTTTAATTATGGCCAGCCCATATAAGCTGGGTTACCACAAGTAGTTAGAAACTGTTAATTCATAGACATGAGGCAGCAGTGTAGCATAAGCATAAATCATTTACCAAATTAGTAGGCAAGTAAGCCGAGACAATAGACATGTAAGCAGCCAGAAAATGAGTTTCGTTTTTGTTTTCGCATTCATTCAGATTTTTTTCCTCGTTTTCGTTATCGGATCCTGAATTTTTTATTCGGATGGATCAAATATTTTGTTTTCGGATCGATTCAGATTGAGTTATTGATATTCTCAATTTATTAAAAAAACAGCATGGGGTCCCTCCCAAATTTATACCAGGCATTCATGGTTGGGGAACCCAATGCCATAAAGAAAAGGGTTGCCCCCCCCCCCCCTAAACTCCCATACCAGACCCTTGATGCGAGCAGGGCACCCAGATTCAAATAAGCCCCCCAGCCTGCAGACTCCCACATCCACCGTGCCAGGGTTGTGGGGAAGACGCCCTTGTCCTTTTCAACATAAACAGCCTCCCTATGTTGAGGGCATGTGGCCTGGTATAGTGCAGAAGGGGGGGGCTGCCCCCCCCCCCCCTAAACTCCCATACCAGACCCTTGATGCGAGCAGGGCACCCAGATTCAAATAAGCCCCCCAGCCTGCAGACTCCCACATCCACCGTGCCAGGGTTGTGGGGAAGACGCCCTTGTCCTTTTCAACATAAACAGCCTCCCTATGTTGAGGGCATGTGGCCTGGTATAGTGCAGAAGGGGGAGGCTGCACCCCCCCCCCCTAGGCTTTCTTGCTCTGCTAGGACACTGCTTGGATCTAGGGTCTGGGAAGGTATTGGGGGGTGGGGTGGGGACACTACGCTTTTTTTATTTTAATTTGTTATTTTTTCAATTCGGAAATTCAGATGCATCCGGACTTCCGAATATGCTGATATTCATCCGAAATTTAAATTCGGAACAACATGGATCTTCCATGTCTATGAGACAATTGTCTTTGTCTCTTATTTGACTCAATATTCCAACACCAAAATATGTTTGTATCTGTAAGAACAGTAAAGACATTCCCAAATAAAAAGATTGTGTAGGCCATGCCATTACTCAGAAAAGTCATTATTTATTTAAAAACCTATTTTATTATTTATGCCAGAGTGGTTGTTTTGAATACTTAGATAAATAGCCCGTGATAAATATTTCACTAAGTGGCATTGTTGTTTTGTTAGTGCATTGGACGTATTACCTAATTCTTGTGTAGCTTACGACAATGTAGCTCGTAACGTAGCGGTTTAAGGATTTTCTTTAAAAAACATTTCGGAATGCAAAAATTGAGTGTTCTGTTTTCCATTTTCTCTCTTTTTTTCTGTTTTGCTGCCTGGCATTTCATGACTGATGGATTCGTCCCTCCGTTAACAACCCCAATAAACACACGGACTGCGCGACATGGATTTTAACGGCCACAGCAGCCCTTTTATTAAACAAACAACTTTAACAATAACCAAAGTAATAAACCAAATAATATACAAAATAATACTTTAAACAATGGTTGACCTGAGAAGGGGTCTTTGGGTGCCTGCCAGCCCAAAAGGCCTCTCATAACACTCCACCCATGTCCCCAGCCGCACCACAACCAGCTCGAGGACACTTACTCCTTCTGGGTTCCCAAGGGGCCAGGCCCCGCCCTTTCCAAATCCGGACACCAACAGGGGGAAGCACCCATACCAGCTGAGGGCCCCCCATTTTTGTAATGAACTCCGATTTTTGCAGACCCCCCAAAGACCCCCTGACCCGCCACATGAACATGAGTGACACCTCACTCAAGTGAGTCACCCCACACCTGCACCGCTCGCTGGATCCCATCCTGGAGCCCCAGGAACAAAAAATCAGTGCCATTCAAGTGCACACCGCCATCCCTCCAGTACCGGACCGAGCAATCCTCTAAGTCAGAGTGCCGCGCCACGAGGCCCCCCAACCGTGCGACAAATTTGCCGACCACCCGATTGAGCTTGATCCGGGCCTTATTCAGGCGCTCCACCGATCGTGCATACCGCCAAGCCCTCCTGGCCATGATATCTGACCAAACCACTACCACCCCAGGGAACTCGCGCCTAAAGCGCAGCAAATCAAATTTAATGTCCCTGATCAAATCCCTGGAAGCACGAACCCCCAGATCGTTGCCCCCGACGTACAACACCAAAACGTCCGGGGGCCTATCAATCCGGGAAAAATAGTGAAATTCCGGCAAGACCTGGCTTCACGTCATTCCCCTAACTCCCAACCACCGCAGGGTGGCAACATCCCAGGGGACTCCTAGCTGCCTGCCCTCCGGCCTAGCGTCAGCCGGAATTCCCCCCCAAAAGACGTAGGAATCTCCCAATATCCACACCAGGCCTTGCCGGAACTCTGTAAGAAAATCAGAGAACAATTAACCACGCAAACCAAAAACAGCAAAACAACATCAGCGAGGCACAACAGATGAAGAGAGGAAAAAACCACCCCCACCCAACCGATCCAACTCCCACCGGCCAATCCTCTGAATGACCTCCGAAGGTAGATCCCACCTGGCAGCCTCAGTAGCTGCCCCCACCCCGAAACGAATGAGTATTAAACTGCCGAGAATCTCGGCCCACCCCCGCCAAACACCGCCGGAACACTGCCAAGAGCAGAAGCATCCGCGTGCCGCAAAAAGGGGCCAGCCGCCTGTCCCCTCAGCTCCATGAAACCCTTGACGCAAGACACCGGGCAAACCGCCTCCGGTTCCACCCTGCCCAAAACAACCACCGCCCCCCGACCCAACTGATAGGTCTTGGAACGACGGATCCGCACCTCCACCACCTCACCAGTCAAACACACATCCCCCCACTGCAAGCCCTGCCAAACCCTGCCGATTGTTACTGACAAGCTCACCCACCCGCAACGCCCCAAAAAAGGCGAGCGCAAATGCCGCCCTGAACAGAACAGCCTTGTACCGGGAAACACACACCTCCGCCAACACACCCATAAGCTCTACCAGCAACTCAAAAGACACTGGATGCCTGGAGTCCGGGGCCACACGACCCTTCCGAAAACCCCGCATTGCCTGCCGAACCAAAAATTGCTTGGTCACGTCCCGCACACCCATAGACTTACACAAAAAGGCAAAAGCAGCCAAACGCCCATTCATCTTGGAAACCGACACGCCCTGCGCAAAACCCCGCCCAATATAGTACAACAGTAATGACAAACGATCCCCGTCAGACAATAGGGCAGCCACTCCAATTCGACCTTCTTGTCCAATTTGGCAGAGACCACCCAAGGATAAATAAACGCCGATTTCAAATTTTTGGGGACGGAGGCCTGGGACAGGAGGGACAGGACAAGGAATGCGAAAACCCAGATTAAAGCCGCCCCGCAAAAAGTGTGCATCCTCCCTCCTAGGATACCTACTTAGATAAGGCTCCATCGCGAACAGTTTTATGGGCGTCCTCTCTTTTTGCAGCAGGGTCAGACGATTGTGACTTGCCCCTCTTAAAACACCTGGATAAGCCATGCGAGCCTCCGCAGCCAGAGCACTCATGCTTGAAACAACAGGAGGACCCAAAACGGCAAGAGCCCTCGTTGAATTGCCAACAATAGCCCTTCCGCTGTCCAGCCGACTGTCCCGCTACAGCAGGACCCTTTTTTGAGCGGATTTTGCCACGATTCTAGCTTGCTCAATGCAAGCATTTGCGCGATATCGCGCGACAAACGCGCAATATTGCACAAAATGCAAATCGCGCGACAAATGCGCGATTTGCGAATCGCTCAGTGTGAATGGGGCCTTAGAATACACGGTTCCCATTTATATTATCACCCCCAAAATATAAAAACTAGATATTGACCACAAATTAATTCACATAAATAGAAAGCAAATAAAAATAAAATGAAGGCGGTTGAAGGCGTTATAAATGCAAGTGGTCCAGCTTCACACAATTCACACCACCAAAATCTCTTGCAACTTGGTATTCAGTAAAAATATCTGGAGGCATTGGCAAATGTTTTCATTGTAATAAGTAAATAATGACATCTCTTGAGATCCCACATAAGTCCTCCAACACAGAGGATCTTGGTGCGGGCACTCGGACAAAGGTAGTCCTAATGCCAACACCAGTGCAGGAGTGCTGGGATTCACTGATGATTAAACATTTTGTTTCCTTCTGAATGGATATTCATACAAATTTCATTAAATTTGGATATTCGGATGCATCCTAATTTATTAATTTGAGTCCGAATGCAAATGAATCCGAATATGAATTTAACGAAAATTCAGGTCCATCCGAAAATCATTCAAAACTAAACTAAATGGGGTTACATGTCTATTGATGATAATGTCAGTGTCTAATAAGGTGCAGATTTCCAGGGATTAGGGTTAATGTTAGTGGTTAGTCCAGGTTATTATCCTTAGACCTGAAAAGCAATGTATTTTTAAGGGGAAGGGCAACAGTGTCAGGGTAAAAACAATAGGTATTTATGTGAAGAAAAAAATATTTTGGGAGAGGTCTATAGCCTAGGGTATCACCAACAAGAGTTATTGGGCATGAAAGGCAACCTTCGAGGCCAGGATTTTTTTAACTTTCTATTTAACCTAAGTTGTTCATTAGCAGAAAGGAGTTAGCTGATGGCAAGAATCTATCTATCTATCTATCTATCTATCTATCTATCTATCTATCTATCTATCTATCTATCTATCTATCTATCTATCTATCTATCTATCTATCTCCTTATGTGACCCTGAACAAATCTATGTCCAAAAAAGGTTAGGCCATTGTCAGGGACCCAGGGGTGCCGTTCCTTGTCAGGTTCGCAGGCGCGGGCATCGGGCACGGGTAGCTCCTCCTCCTCCACCTGGCAGGGCATCTGACGCTGGTGTGGCCAGCGCGCGTGCGCAGGTCGCGCGCCGGGTGCGCGTGCGCGGTACGCAAGCCGGGCGCGCATGCGCGAACGAGCAAGCATAGTGCGCGCGCGCGCCATTCCATGCCACAGGTGCTACTCAGGCTGGGGGAGGACTTCAGCCTTCACCACTTGCCCTCAGCCTTGTGACTAGACTCTGACAGGGGAAGCTTCCTGGTTGCCTTGACAGCCAGGGGGCGGTACTGGGTTCCCTGATTATTTAAAGCTGGTCAGAGCCTTGACTCATTGCTGAGTTATTCTACCTCATGGTGAACACCCAGCTCCCTCCTGTGAACCCGTTGTTTGATTTGACTTCCCGGCTACCGACCGTTTTGCTTGACCCTTCGACTACGATTTCTGCTGCCCGCCACGACCCGGAACTGGACCTGACTCCCCGATTGGACTATCCTTTTGTACTGCGATTTTTGGACTTTGTTCGTCCCTGCCAAGGGGTTCCACACCTGGCCCGTTACTCCAGCCCTGACAGCCATAGTTCTCTTTTAAATGTCATGTTGATAATTGACAAAAGGAGGATCTAGGTATGGCAAAATATAAGCAGTTCAGACTTCAGTAAAGTAAAGATTTTCTAGAAATGTGTAAAGCAGTGTGCTGAAAAAAGCCAATGGACCAGCTGCTGAACTAAATGATCGATAGTTGCAGATATTTACCAGCTGAAAATCACAAAACTATGCTAAATGAATGGGGCTTTTTCAAAATCTTGGAGATAAATTACAAAAAGATGACATCTCAATCACTAAATTATAATGTTCAAGGGTTCAGTTGTACTTTAACCACTTCCGGCGCACACCATCACTATGTAAACAATTCTCAGCAGCATGCACTATAAACGTTCGAGGGAGAACGTTCAAAGCCACCAGCCAAAACTTACAGGGATATTCACAACAGGGTGAAGAGTTTGGAGGAGGCAGGAGAAGTGAACAATCTAGGACAACATAACTGATTTGGAAAACATTTCCAATTCAGCTCACTTTCCAGTTCAGCTATGTTGTCCCAGATTGTTCACTTCTCCCGTCTTCTCCAAACTCTTCACCCTTTTGTGAATAACCCTGTTAGTGAAACTGGAACAAAAAACAATCAGGAGTTTCCGTTCATGTGACCTTTATGTTAGTTATGAGATGATCACATTCACATACAGTACATGCTGAAGGCTTCACTGAGAAAAATAAAAGCCTTCAGCTTGGTGATGAACACTGCCACCTTCAGCCTGCAGTGTTCATCTTCAATGCTATATGTATAATTCTTTAATCAGATTGCAGTATTTAAAAAATAATTAAAATAGGTATTTGTCAGCCTATAATAAAAAACAGAATTTTGTTGAAACAGTGTAAAAAAAATAAAAAAATAAAGAATTATTCTCAAGCTGAGCAACCTATGCTGACGCTGCTAAATTTGGCCTTAGCATCTAGCCATCAATAATCTCTGGGCATGAAGCCAGTTTTTAATTTTGAAAAGTCTCTTTCAATATTTTCCTTTTTTAAATAATAGCTGATCTTGTGCAGGCACTTCCTGTTATAGGGTGACAACACTCCTTCCCTGCCACCCAGACGTGCTCCTGCATTGTTATCCTGTCACATGTGGTGAAGACTAGAAGCAACCATGGCCACATTGATAGCTCTTAAAAGCTGGTGAAAGCAAGATCAAAGTCCAAAAGTCTATTTCACACAGTGCCAGTAATGGACTGATAGAGGCTATCGGTGAAATTGCATCTAACATTCGTAAGGAAGAATGGCGCTAAAGAATATTACTAAGAAGCAGGAAAAAGCTAAAAAATAATGTTTTTACTTTAAAAGCAAGAAGCATTTTATAATGGTGGCTTCACAGGCTCACGCCTAGTACTTGCATTACTGTTAAAGCCCAACTGAACCCTCTGCATTTACTACTGTAATGCAGTCAGACTTCAATCTAAGCATTAATGGAAATGTCTTGATTCTTCATTATGTAACCTGTTTTTGAAAATATGTGAAAATTAATAAAAATTGTTATTCAAATGCAGTAGTCCAGGGTGTTGCAAAAGTCCCTCTTTCTTAAAGAGGTGCAATTCTTTAGGGTCAGGACCTGGTGTCATCTTGCAGCAAAGTAGCCTGACGGCCATTGCTACAATACTCCTTGTGGGGTGCTTTGGTGAAGACCTAGGTGTTTCTTAGACTCCGTGCCTCAGGTGAGTCGATGTAACCTGCCAGTGGTGCCACCTGTAACACACTTCTGGGTATATAGAAGTGTGTCCCCCACTGGTTGCTGTGGCTCCTGCCGGTGACCCCTATATTGCTATTGCTTCCCACAGTAACTACAAGTCAAAAGAAGAAACCACAATGGGGGAAAACTCTGTTCGACCAGCCGTGGAGGTCAAATCAGCTTGGTGCAGGGGGCTCCTCACTAAAGTTTCAGCAAAGTGAGTGACGTTATACAATGAGGGCAGCAGACAAATATGTATACTACCACCTTCTTTACAGTTTATTTTCTGACCCCCCCCCCCCCCCGACGGGACCAGTTTTAGTGGCGCAAGAAAAAGAAAATAAAATAATCTTTTTGTCATTGCTTGTATTTTCATAATTTAGATGTTTTTGTAGCCAGAAGATCAATCTTTGATGCAGTGTTTTTATGTTTTCCAGCCAGACCTGATGTGGACTGGAGCTTTTATCAGCTCCTCTAGTTTGAAAATGTTTGCTATAGAAGACACAAGCTTTATGATTCAACTCTTGTTTGATAACATCACTTTGAATTGCCATCATCTTTCTGTACCGGGGCCCGATAGTTCAGCCAACAAACACAATTTGCAGTCCAAGCCATTTTTTTTTTCTGCTTCATTTCCATTGGCTCATTTTCGGGCAGCATACGTATGCAGCAGCTATCACTAAACATATTTGGTCAACGTCTGTAGTTTGTAAACATTTTTTTTATTTCTTTTGTAGGACAGATAAACAAACTAACAAGCATAAGTAGCATGTGTTATCAAAAGTATTTGACAGGAACTGTTTTGCTGCTTCACTATAATCAGATTTAGACCTACACAAGAAAATTATAGTCACAGAATGAAAGTTTTAATCTGATTAATGTAAAGTGTATGTGTGGTAAATATAAAAAAAAATACCTGCTGATCTGCCAGACATTAAGGGAGCTCCTAACTTATTTTAAGACCCCTTGTAGGACCCTTCATCAAGAGTCAGATAAGAGCGTGTTGTTCCTTATAGTTGTACTTAACAATGTTTTCCCTGACTTTAGTTCCTAAAAA
>NW_017307841.1:32553-40333 GCF_000935625.1 Nanorana parkeri
GGATCACTTTAAGTTGGCCAATAAATGGCTATCACTTAAACTCTCTGGTTTATTAATGTAATATAACCTAACTGCCTTAAAATACTTTGTCACATTAGAAAATAAAATAATCTTTTTGTCATTGCTTGTATTTTCATAATTTAGATGTTTTTGTAGCCAGAAGATCAATCTTTGATGCAGTGTTTTTATGTTTTCCAGCCAGACCTGATGTGGACTGGAGCTTTTATCAGCACCTCTAGTTTGAAAATGTTTGCTATAGAAGACACAAGCTTTATGATTCAACTCTTGTTTGATAACATCACTTTGAATTGCCATCATCTTTCTGTACCGGGGCCCGATAGTTCAGCCAACAAACACAATTTGCAGTCCAAGCCATTTTTTTTTTCTGCTTCATTTCCATTGGCTCATTTTCGGGCAGCATACGTATGCAGCAGCTATCACTAAACATATTTGGTCAACGTCTGTAGTTTGTAAACATTTTTTTTATTTCTTTTGTAGGACAGATAAACAAACTAACAAGCATAAGTAGCATGTGTTATCAAAAGTATTTGACAGGAACTGTTTTGCTGCTTCACTATAATCAGATTTAGACCTACACAAGAAAATTATAGTCACAGAATGAAAGTTTTAATCTGATTAATGTAAAGTGTATGTGTGGTAAATATAAAAAAAAATACCTGCTGATCTGCCAGACATTAAGGGAGCTCCTAACTTATTTTAAGACCCCTTGTAGGACCCTTCATCAAGAGTCAGATAAGAGCGTGTTGTTCCTTATAGTTGTACTTAACAATGTTTTCCCTGACTTTAGTTCCTAAAAATAGCAATAATTAAGGAAAAATGTACAGTAAAGCCCAACTCTGGAGTAAACTTTTATTTTTATAAAAATCTGCAAGGTACTGGGAGGTACTGCACTTTTCCCCTTCATCCAAAGCTGTTCCCCACCAGACCTCTTCTTAGGAACGACATGTCCTCAGTCTTCCCAGTTGAATGATGCCCAGCATCGCTTAACCAAGAAGACTGAAGACTCTATTGTGGATGCAGAGTGCCATGGCCCTGCCCCTTGAGGGGGAATAAACCACCCTTCTTCTTTCACAGTATACTAATGCAGGAAGTGGTGATGACATCATTACATCTGCATATGTGATATAGCCATCAGTAGGGATCACCCAGAGAAAAAGGAGGAGGACCCTGCAGTGTCACATGGCTGGACTGAAGTTTTCAGAAAAGTAACTATAAGACATTGGGGACCACAAGGTGGGGATGAGGGGTCAATTAAACCCAGATTTCAAAGTTGTATTTTAAAAGAAGCCTGTACAAGTTGACATATGTAGGGAGATATTGCTGGCCTTATTCTGAAAAAAAATCTTACCTGGTTGTCTAATGCTAACAAAAAATGTATTTGTCCTGAACTTTTTTGTTCTGTGAAATATAACAATGAAAGCCATTGGGGTATACAGAAGAAGAAAAGGGTGTGTGTGTTGGGGAGGGGGGTGGGGGGGGTAGCTCTGTAGTCCTAACACAATTCCTGTCCTAGGGTGACAACACTGCTCCACCATACAGTACAGTAGTGAGCATTTATATCCTAGGATAGGAAGTATGTTACTGGCAGGATCAACATCATTGCGTTGCTGTCTTGCCTAGGGCAGCAGAAATTGTAAATACACCGCTGGAGGTAGGGGACACAGATTGCTGCAGTAGTGAGTATAACACCTCTTCTTTTGCAGCGACCTCTTGGAACTGTTAGAACCTGACAGGGTCCCTTTAAGGATATCTCTGGATATTTCTGGTGGCTATGGGGATGGATATTCTCTTGCTTGTGTCAGTGTAGCACATAGCACCATTACCATGTGTTTCCAATTGCAATCCCACATCCACTATAAATGGGCCAATACCAATCTTTGCTACAGTGGTGACCAAGTCCTTTTATTATTTTCTAAGCAGTGCTATTCTGCTGAATATGAATTAGGGATGCACCAATACAGTTGTTTTCTATATGGAGTACAAGTACCGATATTATTTTAATGGTATTTGTCAATACCCAATACTGATACCGGCATCCCGAGTTAGCTTGGGCCTGGCTTATCAGGCAGCTGGGCAGCAGGTAATGACTCACCACCCAGCTTCATTATTGCCTGCCTCACAGTGTCACTAGACAGTATGAAGCCAGCCTCCTAGCTGATCAGGAAGGCGGGAGGTGGGCCATGATCTGTCACCCGGCTGCTTGATTGATCCCCCATGCTCGATTGATCCCCCGTGTCACTGCTAACACAGTGACGGCACTGCTAACGCAGTGACGGCACTGCTGAAGTTCTGATATCAGGGTAAGTATCAAAGCATTTGGACGAGTAGGAGTATTCGTCCAAATGCTCAGTATCGGCACCGATACCAGTACCCGTATCGGTGCATCCCTAATATGAATATATATTTATGAAGCAAATAATATCCATTTTGTTACAGGTTCTGGAAAAATGTGCTACCTTCACGTCCTCATCAGCCGGGCTATTGTTCCAGATGCATACTCACAGAAATGGTTAATCTTCAAACACTGCTTAGCCTCACATTCCTACTGCTTGATATCTATCTGTACGCAGAAAAAAAAAACCTTAGTTATGTATCATTCTCATACAGCAAGTACTTCATAAAACTACATCAAAGGTTTCTTTTCGATGACTTCCAGCTCATCTTGTATTCGTGCTGCTTTGTTTCCTCTCAGGGTTGTAAGCTTAAAACCCACCACCTTTTTAAAGTCTTGAGTTTCAGAGGAAAAGTACATGAATTTTCGAAGAGCAGAAGGCTTTGCTTTCCTCAGGTAAAATCTGAAGTTGAAAAGACAGCATTGACCAGCAGAACATAGAAAGGAATTCTACAACCCCAGAGCCGCAGAAGAATCTACAGTTGTTTATGAAATGTTTGACCTTGTTGAGAGGTCTCAAAAATTAATTGCTCGTTGTTGTGATTTGAAATCCTTAATGGCTGTGGTATCTCTTCTTTTAGATTTGCAGATGTCTGCTGGTAATGACATTGTAACACAAATGGTTTTCTTCAGCAGGCTTTTTTTTTTGATAACTGTCACAAGATCAGAGGTAGAATCGAATGGCTTGGAACTCTTCAAGCTTCAAACTCTTCAAGACCTGCAGGGTAGTTCTGAAGACGTCATTTTGTGTTGTTACATGTACACTTTTATTTTTAGTGATGAGCAGAGTGGTTTGCAGGCGGTCCGGGGTACACAGTGGGAAGTACACGAACCCCCGCAAAAAGCACCAAACCCTTTTGAAATCTATGGGATGGAAATCTAGCTATTTTATATTGGCTTTTTCAAGGCTAAAATGCAAGCTATTGTTAAAGATGCGTAAGTAGCAGCAATGGAATATTAATTTTAAGGGGGACCTCACAGCTTTTATTTTTTATAGGGACAGTACACATAAAAGAAAATAAACAAAACCACATAGGGTTCCCCTTAAAATAAATTCATACTAGGCCCTAATCCAGGCATGCAGCCTTTGTTGTTAGGGAAGGGAGGGAAGCAAGCATGCATGTTCTTCCCCCCTCTCTTGAACCATACCAGACCAAATGCCTTTAGCACTGGGAGGGTATCATGCAAGGGATGATGGCCAAGTCCCCCCCCAAGTTCCCTTTATCCTAATGAGGCCACCAGATATCCCCCCGTCTGAGGAATGAGTACAGGGTTTCCGTAGTGCCTCTTATTACTCTTTCCCAAGAAAAAGTTAAAATTGACAAACCCCCCAACACCTTATATGAAGCTCTTTAGTAAAGTCCCTCCTCCCCAAAGTAAATGTAATGTCAGTCACGTCGTCCAGCAAAGTAAATCCTCATCAATCACAATGACTGAATGCATCTGTCGGTCACTATCATGTTTTTGTTTAAAGGTATGTGTTTTCTTAATAACACTTGGTCTTATTTTCATGTATATGTGTATATACTATATTATATGAATACATATCCTTTTATATTTTTTGTAGCCGTGATAGAATGCATTGTCCATCAAAACAACTTGGCTGCTCATTAAAGCAATTTGAACTTTTTCACCATCTGGTTAGGTGATCCTTTTTGTGCTGTCCTTTTATGCAATGAAATACAGACAGGGACTAATTTGTATTAACTGAAACAAAATACACATTTAGTAAATGGCAAAAGATTTACCGAGCACTATGTTTTAGTTAAAGGAGAACTATGGGGTTAAGGCTTTTCCCCATAGTTCTCCTAAGGGTAACGAGAGGACACAAACTAGCGTCCTCCCATCACCCTAGGCTCAGTATACCGCGAGCTGTAGCTGCTGCTCGAGTTATACTGAGACGCCGCAGCTGAAGCGCATCCCGACAATTGTGCCGGGATCCGCCCAGCTGCGTGACTGACAGCTGGCTCTGACTATCAAGAGGCAGAGCCAGCTGTACCTGCCCCCTCCCCATCCGTTCTGCCAGTCAGCACTGTCGGGTCGGAGCGGGGAGGGGGGAATCCAGCCCCTCCCCTGTCACGGCAGAGAGCCATGACAGGATCGAGAGGTAAGTGAACGCCGGTATGTGTTCACTCACCTTCCGATCTACTGAGCCGACCTGTGACAGTCTCATTGTCACAGGTCGGCTAGAACTATGAGGTGAGCAAAAAGCACTCACCTCATAGTTCTCCTTTAAAGAGACAAAAAACTGGAAGTACTTCCCATTAATTGTAATTAAAACATTGGATACAGCCATACGGGGCCTTCAAACAAGGTGCTATATTGCCTTAGGCATGGACGTTGCTGTTAAAGCCCAATGTTTAAATCACCCAAACACACACATGTGTATTTGTAAGACAAAAGATACGTTTTTCTAGTTTGTTTTTTTCCTTTTCTTTCTTTCACATTTCCTGTGATCCTTGCTCTGTGGAAGCAGTAGCCTCGCTGCAAAGGTCTAACCTCCCCCCCTCCATACCAGTGTCAAAGCTAGAACTCTCCAGTTTGCAAGAAGAATGGGCTTTACTGATTGGAAAGAGCTCTAGATCTGCGTTTTGGGGGCATATCAAACCACTGCTTCCAACAAAGAGTGCAATGGACCTTCTCTGCAGCATGGTGGCAGGGGAAAGGCTTTTCTACTATGGCTTTGAACACCTTTTGTTTTGATGCACCTTGTTTTATTTAGCTGATTATACTGAAAGGTGCGCTTTAAGGAGGGGCTACCTATGTTGAAGCCATGAAGGCTGCTGCAGATGAGTTGCTATTGAGAAGCTGTGAGGCTGCATTTCAAGGTATCCAGTTCCCACCTCTGAGTGTCTAGCAATACAACTATAAAAAGCTACTCATGTGACAGGTGCCAATCTATTTCCACTTACTACAAACCAGGGACCCAGACCTGAGAGTAGAATGTGCCTGACAGCCTAAAGCTGCAGGCTGAATGAAGAAAATATAACAGATTCCTCCATCCATGCTTATGAGCATGGATGAAGGAATCCCTTGCTATTTCCATTGTATCCTGACAGCAGCTGCTGCAAGCTCCATTCGGCTGCAAATTTTCCAACCTGCTCCTTTGTTCAGCTGATCAAGGGATGTTAGGTGAAAGGGTGCCGACAGAACACCCTCTTTGCGAATTTCGGTCGGTTCAACAAGAATCAGTCAAAATCTGTGTAGCCTACTCAAGTAAGTGGACTTGAGCATTTGGAGTAACACCTAATAGACCACTTGGGGCTATCTCACAAGACTCCAGGGTTAGTAATGTCACAAACATTTTTTAGTCCTGATCATAATAAATTCATGAAGGAAATATGTACAAAATTTACTATTAAGGTTGGACCTTGAACCTGAGCTCCTCTCAGGGCCTCCCACTCAATCCCTGAGGGCCTCCCACTCAATCAGACCATAAGCAAAGGGGTGGGATGCTTGTGTTGACATCATTGACCTTATATGGCCACATATAAGACCATGTAGCCATATAAGGTCAATTACATGACTGCATTCCGGCCCTTTACTTGCGTGCAGCTGCAGAAGGGGAATATACTGGCTGCATCTGATTGGGTGGCAAGGAGGAGCTCCTTCCAGGTACAGAGGAGCTCCTTCTGGGTTAGGAGGAAGCCGGTTCAAACCTGAGCTCATCCCTAGTCACCATACATTCCCTTTAATATAAACAGTAGGATAAGAACTTAAAATGTATACGCTGACAGAAAATACAGCTTCATTTAGAAAGCATAACACATAAATCAATCCTATCACTTCTGCAAATTATTGTGTTTGCATCATAATACGGTTAAAAATGCCAAAAATGAATTTAAAAAAGGCGATTATAAGGAAAGCGTCTGAATTTTAATATTACTAGCGAAAGTACTTGCCAATCAGTGAGCACAAAGAAGACCGTTATCTCTCATAACTGTAGACAGAAAAATAAGTTAGTGGGTTTTATTGGGTCTGTGTTGAGATTTGTTATTGATATAATCCATTGTGTCTGTCAGCTTTAATACTTGGGGAAAGAAATGAGATCTCTTAGGAATAGAATGTTGGAGCATGTCTGCGGTATTGAGCTTCTCTGGCAGGCTGCAGACGTGGTGCGTACAGAGCGGTACAATTTAGCAACATATTTTGCTGGAAAGCCGGAGATTTCTATCCTTCGCAAGGAACTAATCACCGCACTATACTCTTCTAATGTAAAGCATTACAAAAATCACAGCTCCGGATCATAATCATCTCGTTGGTGGTGAGCTTTGGGCTCGGGTCCTAAGTGGAAACGCATTGGCTACGTTCCAAAGTTTAATTTACTAATATATATAATTGAAAGTCAACAAGGAAATGCGATCAGTGATGTGTAATACTGCCAAGGAAGCTCTGCAATTTGCAACAGTCAGAAATATGCTTTTTAGAATCTTGGGTGGTATTTCAAGAAGAAGAAGAGGCCAAATATCGGACTTTCTGTTTGCAAGTGGTGGAAAGTGGTGACCGACAAATCGTGCTAGCCACTTAATCTACAAATTTTAAAAGTGTCTTTTTTTGGACCCCCTACCAGTTCACTAGGTCACTTTATTTGTTGGATATCTGCATACACTGTGTTGTAATAAATGTGTGTTTAAAAAAGCAAGCCCTTATAGTTACCAATTGGAAAGAGGGTGATTTATAGCTTTTCATCTTGATGTAAACTATCTTATCAATATGTGCTGATGCTTCTAAAACCTTGTGTTTATGTATGCTTGAAATGATATCACTATATCACTATATACTGTATACGCTAATCAGCCATAACATTAAGACCGCCCACCTAACATTGAGTAGGTACCCCTTTTGCAGCCAAAATAGCCCTGATCCATGGAGGCATGGACTCCACTGGACCTCTGAAGGTATGCTGTGGTATCTGGCATCAAGCCGTCAGTAGCAGATCCTTTAAGTCCTGTAAAATGTGAGCTGGAGCCTCCATTGATCGGAATAGTTTTTTTAGCACATCCCACAGATGCCTAATTGGATGGAGATCCATAGAATTTGGAGGCCCAGTCAACTTTTGGTAGCTCTTGACCACTGCAGACTCAGAACATCTCACAAGAGATTCAGTCTTGGAGTTGTTCTGACCCAATTCTAGCCATCACAATTTGGCCCTTGTCAAAGTCGCTGAAATCCTTACACTTGCCCATTTATTCTGCTTCTAACACTTCAACTTCTGCCCCCTCTTTTGCCTCCAGTTTGACTCTGTGTTGTGGTGATGCTTTCCCTTCACGCACTAATGTCCCAAGTTGGAGCATGTACACTTGTCAGGTGCCTCCAATTTGATGGCAATGTGACAACACAGACATCGAGAACGAGCAGCATGGGGGG
>NW_017307841.1:40462-43320 GCF_000935625.1 Nanorana parkeri
GGGGATCCTGACAATATTGTAAGGACCTCACCAGACCATGGACCTTGGCCCCTCCCACATGGAAGTTATTGATTTTGTTTGACCATCAGTGGGTTGTTAACAACAAGAGTAACATGCTAAAAGTACATTTGTAGTTCTGTGTTATTAGCAAGCACCTACAGGAAAGTATATGTGCTCTTTACGATCTTTCAGTTGATTTGGAAGCCTGCATGCAAAACAAATTCTGACACCTCCCAACAGTATGCCTTATTCAAAAGGTGAACCTTTTTTAAACATAAAAAAACATCCTTAAACTCCAGCCTGGTGACTCTGTGTTGGAACTTCGTGCACAGTGGTACAGTAGAAAGGCATCATGGCACACTCACAAACCAACATGTAAAACAACTTGTCTCACCACTAAGGACAATGACAGAGGTTTGGATACACGTCTTCTGCAAAGGATGTGGAACTTCGTGCACAGCCTCACAGAGAAACACAAGCACACAGTCTGATATGCATGCTGCACATGGCTTGACTAAAACAGGAAGGAAGCAGCAGCTTTTTTCTCTACCTTTTTCAAACAACAGAGTATCTACCATAGATATATAACAGAACTTATAAACACTGCCATCTAGTGACCGAAATTGGATACTGCAGAAGTTGTTGCCATAAACACAGTAATGTGTATTCTAACACTGCCTAGGCTAAAATTATGTCATCAGTCTGCTGCAGGCAGGAGGTAGCATTTACTCAGTCTCCTCTCTACCTAAGATCAGACAACACTACTATAACATTGTAGCAAGTCACAAGTAGAGGCAGCAGCAGGGGGTGATCTGTGTCAGACATGTGAAAACACAGCCAAGAACTGGGCAGGCAGCCAGATGGATTTGTGTCATCGCTGGGCTGATATCTCAGACCAAGAAGTGACCTGAATGATGCCTGACCACAGATGGCTCTGTCCTTTTGGGGCGAAAATCAAGTGAAAGCATTGTAAGCGGGGTGTCCATACACTTTTCGCCGCCTGTGGCTGGGGAAGGAGGGGCTGTTGTTGGTGCACGTTATGGAGTAGAGGTTTGCTTGACGGTGTGTGGTGGTGATAAAGGGGATTTCTGGTGGAGCACATTACCGGGGGAGCATCCCAGGCAGGTCCTGGTTACCATTGACGTCAGTGAGCTGGCGGTACATTGGCCAGAGGGTCACAGGTTGCTAAGCCCCCCCCCCCACATGACACAATGAGATGCCACCTAAGGCTGCCTTATTATAGGGACGGCCTTGTTTGTACGGGTGAGTACTATGATCTCTGACGAGTAATATAGTCCTATCATTGATGCACTTAGGGGCATATTATAGAACTGCGAATGTGACATTCACTAAACATCCACTTCAGGTGAATCAATCACTGTCATTTAAAACACATGCATTGCGATGTTTGGTGACAGTAACATCCACTGCTTTATAAATATACCAGAAGGAAAACCATTTATAAACATAAAGGAAAACATCAAACATATTTTTTAGGTAAATGCTGCAAAAAACATTTAAAATTGTGTTCTCCCAGAAATTATTGTGTACTTTCCTTTTAAAGTGAATAACATAATCCACTGACATGTACACTGAGTGGCCAGTTTATTATGACCACCTGACGTTTGTAGGCAAATTAGCTATAATTTTGCGCTGAAGTTGCTAGAGGGCCAGAACATTATAAATAGGGAAGCAGGTTGTTTACCACGACAGTAAAAGTGATTTGTTTCTGAAGATACGGGGAAACAACGCAATTTAACAGCCTTTGAACGTGGGATGATTGTTGGAGCGAGCCATGGAGCGAGTATCAGCAAAACAGCAGAAATCGTTAAATGTTCAAGAGGGGCTCATTGTTAAAGTGTTTAAAGACTGGACTGTCAGCCGAAAATCTGGGTCTGAACTTGCGAATTGTGGCCGTCAGCGACTAGTCAATGTTAGGGCAGAACGGAGAGTGGCAAGACTGGTACAAGACAACAGAAGGGCAACAGTGACGTGTCAGATTCCTCCCATCACCTTTCAACATCTCGTGGAGTCACAAGGCGGCCCAACGAAGTCATCTCGTGGAGTTATCTCGTGGCCCAACAAAGTACTGATGGGGTGGGCATAATAATCTGGCCACTCAGTGTAGAGGTCCCGTGTTAATTTAATAATCCTCCTCATTGTTCATCCATCTCTATATCTGATACATGTAACCACACAAGAATCATTATAGCCGCCTTTGTGATATTTCTGGGTCTTTCTTTCTACAGTGGCAGAGTTCCAAATCTTTTATTGTTTCCCTTATTTGCCATCCAAGGGGAAAAGGTCCATGCATGAATTGAATTCTATGTCCTTTTATGTTGTGACTTTATTAAAAGCATAATCATGTTGGTTGTATACGCGGACAAAATAAATAGCTCTTAAGGAAGAAAAAAAAAATATCCACAGTCCGTGAATAATGAATTTTCATCTGGAACTTTAAGACAATTACTTCTTTTGAAGGAGCTTCCCAGGATTTATTTAGTCCAGATGCAAAATGTAATATGTTTTATGCCACGGTGTTAATATATTGTTTGGTATTTATTCCCAGGTAAAGGTATTAATTAACAGGACAAGAGCATTTGTGGATGGTGTTAAATATTTCTTTGCAAAAAGATCCCGCTGAGGGTACCGGTAGCAGCTCCCAAGGGAATTAAATTAATATAGGGTATGAATAAAGCTGAATTAACCTCTTGCCGTCCGCCCGTAGTAAAAAAACGGACGGACGGCACTGCAGCATCTGGCGGGCACGCACGGGCAGAAAAGACCCGTCCAATGCGAACACCCGGTACCGGGTGTTTCACATATAGGCGATCAGCGGGTCCATAGCCCGCCGATCG
>NW_017307841.1:43340-73831 GCF_000935625.1 Nanorana parkeri
GAATAAATACCACCAAAAGAAAGCTCTATCTGTCCCCAAAAAAGGGTATAAAATTCATTTCAGTACAGCGCTGCATGACGGAATAAATGTCAGTTAAAGTACCGCAGCGCTGAATACTGAAAAATGGTCCGGATGGGAAGGGGGTTTAACACCGCGGATGTCAACTGGTTAATGGATGCAAGCTAATGGTTGCATCAGCTGCCCCTTGCAGCATACCTGGCCTCTGTTCTTTTTGTTAACTATGTTGACACTAATGGGTGTATTTATATAACTCCTTAGGTGTATTGTGTAAGCCCTCAGGGGCAGGGCCCTCCTTACCATCTTGTCTTGAATTTTATTGTGGTTGTAATGTCTTCCTTATATTGTAAAGCAGAATGAAAAATACATCACCTGTTACCGCTATGTTGGTGCCATTTTACTCCTCCCACTGGCCGATGCCAGGAAGAAAACATTATCTGGCTGCAACCTTACATAGATCTTCCAGATTCTAAGGGGGTATTTATAAACGTTTTGCAGAGCCATCCATCTTGCAAAATTGTACGTACATTTGTTCTGTGAGAATGGAGACAAAAACAAATGTTATTAGCACATTTTCATTCCAGGTTGAATGCAATATGAGGAAGAGTATAGCAACTAAATGGAACGGAGGAGCATAGCAAAAAAATACTTATTTCCGATGCTTCTCAGCACCATCCAGTGCTATAATGTGGTATTTTCCTGATATTACATTCAAGCTAGAAAGCCGGCTTTCCAGCCAATCAGCATGAAGCCGGCTTCCTGGCCAATCAGGAAGCCAGAGGCGGGCCACACGGCTTCCTGATTGCCCAGAAAGCCGGCTTCATGTTCCTCTACGGCACTGCCGGTCAGAAACATTTTTTCCTCTGACCGGAAGTTCCGGTATCGGGGAAGATATCAGAGCATTTGGGCGAGTATGAGTACTCGCCCAAATACTCGGTATCGGCACCGACACCGATACTAGTATCGGTACATCCCTACCAATAACATACATTTTTGCCTCAATTCCCACAGAACGAACGTTCGTGCAATTTCGCAATTTATATTAGTGATCCATGCAAAGAACAACATAGTGACTTTGGGTCAGCAGTAGGCCTTTTCAAGGGAATGTCGCATAATTTCTACACCAGCCTATATTGGAAGGAGCTCCCTGAAAATACAAACATTGTGTATGTGATGGTGGCTGATAGTATAAGTGAATTCAGTTTTAGATTGGCTGCCTCTCTTATTTCAAAATGCATTGCCCTGGTATATTTATTAGAATTCATCAATATATGTTTGATCTGGGGAGCTGATACAAGGTGCTGCCCAATAAAACGCAAATCGTATTTCATTTAAACTGACTCAGAAGGACACGGTCTAGCTTTTCATTATCTCTAGTTTTCATTGTGGTATTGATCCTGTGTGGCTGGAGGCTCTGATCACTAAATTTCCAAGTTTGCTACCCCGTCTTATTTTTTGGAATGTCCACATAATGTAGCCTGCAAATATTCAAGAGTCCCAAGCCCTGCTCTAAGTACCTTGAGAAAAGCAAGGTGTCCAGAAGAGAATCATTAAGGGATTTGAGTGGATGTGACTGGGTACGCTTTTTCCAGTCCATATCCCATTGTACTTCTAACCAGAAAAAAATCCAAACTGATTGGAAGTGGGTGCATCAGTGACTGCGGATGGCGATGCAATTACATCAGTGGAAAATTAAGATATCAATGGCACCCAAAGGTTCAAGAATGTCAAACCTCCTTTATTGACATCTCAGAAGGTCTCACAATATATGGCGTTTGTCAAACCCACTGAAAATTGCTGCGAACTAAAGAACTGAACCCTACTGAGGTCTATAAGGGGCAAATCTTAAAAATCAGTTCTGCACATTTTCAGGGCTAATGTGCAAGGGACTGTCAAAAAAGAGCACGGGGAGATGGGCAAATGCGGGAACATGTACCAATGCAAAAATAAAAATACCATGCAGTGGGGAGGGGTCCACTATGTGACTTCAAGGGCGGCATGAAAAAACAACAGCCATTTAAATGATATGCTTGGGAAATGTCGATTTACAGACCTGTACCATTCCCATGACAGCATCACCATATTCTGGCATCACATATGTTGCATGCATTATTGTTTTTTATTCACGATATATTATTATTGGCTTATAGTTGAACTCTGGGCAGAAACGTATCACTCATTGTAGTGTATTTAGGGGGGGTGCACTGTTGTTACCCTAGGGCAGAAAGTATATTAGGATTACAGAAAACATCCTCCTCTCCTCTTCTACATAGTATAGGAGTAGAACACAGACAGTATGAAGGGGGACACAGACATCAGTCAGTGATAGAGGGGGAATGAGGATGACATAGGGGTTGATTTACTAACCTTTTAAACACACCACGAACGTGTATACACCTCTGTAGTGTGTTCCCTCCCAGCATGATCAATGGGAGGAATCGAAACACCTTTGTAGTGTGTACACACCCAGCAGGTGTGTTGTTCAAAGCCCTGCAATGAATTGCAAGGTAATGTGGTGTAAATTAGCTCTATGTTATGTTGCTTGCGTTGATGAATGCAGGAATGTAAATGCATGAGCTAACCATTTTTGTCTAAACTGTGAAGCAGCATTATATATGCATCATGTGCATGATTTTTCCATATATGGCATTAGTGGAAATATGCTTTTAGAGACTTTTTGGTTGATAAATACGTTTTGCTGTGTGAAAATCACACACACCTGGTGTGTGTGTGTGTTTAGGTTAGTAAATCAACCCCATAGTATCAACTACCTTCTGTACCTGCAGCTCTCCATCCTCCAGTTCTCTGTCCCTATTTTCTGTCTGTGCCTGCTGATTACCGCACCGCACTCCAAAGGCCACGCTGCCTGGACCTCCTGTCCATATTTTTCACCTCCCTCGCCGCGTTGCCTCCTGAAAAATGTAGTTCTCCCCTCCCCATCCCCTGGCTACAGCATCTGCCCAACTGCTTAATTTAACAAACGCTGCGGGCGGCATGAGGTAGCTGCAGGTCCTCTTTTTCCTCTCTGGGCCCCCCAAAAGGTGGAATGCCAGGGGCTGGTCGCAATTGCTACCGTACTGCTGCGACCCTGGTAGTTCCGCCAGTGGCTGTGACAAAAATAAGGAGATATGCTATGTATGGTGTTCAGGAATATATGTAACAGTCAAATGTTGGATTTTTGATAAGAAATTTATGTTTTAATAAATTATATTTTTACCAGTAATATAGAGTTGTACAGTACTAATGCCTCACTAAAACCCCATTGGTGTAGATATCGGTGTTATAATAATATAGGGGAAAGAGGCAACGTAGAAGAATTCAGATTTGATCTGGAGGAGGGTTCAATACATGGAATTATCTTTAATATTTACAACTGGAACTGTAACCTGAATTATCCTTCCCCTGAATTATCTTCAGTTTTATACCAGAGTATGTTTCAGCATCTGAACACAAGATCATTTATATAGATACTAGCTACACTTTACACCTATAAAGATTGTAAAGGTCAATGCTGTAGCTGCAGAATTCAGGCCGTCAGCACAATGCTGTTTCAAGTATCTCTATCTGATTTCAAGGTTTATTTATTTTAATAAAGTCAATACCTTTGAGGAGTCGTTCTTGGGCTTTTCATAATGAAGCTAAGGATGGACCTAGTGAGGGCATTGGTGACATAAGACAAGCTTGAAGAACTTGCTGTGACCACACATTTTGTTTCTGACAAAATCATTATTTTTGGGAGTTGTTCTCCTTCTTCTGTGTATACCCACCTCTCCTGTACAGATAGGGAAACCTGTCAGCATAAGATCAATCTGTACTTTACAGTGGTGATAATATGACAGTAAAGAAAGCTCAGGGATGGAGATTGGATCAATCATTTGGAAGGGTGTCCACATACTTATGGTTATATAATAGGCATGATGGTCAGAGGTCCAAAATCTTTTTGCCATATAGTGTCTACTGGAAAATCCCTTTGAAATCCTACATTTCTTTTCCTGATTGCTTGATTGATTGATTGGGTTTTTCTTATATTGATGGTATAGTATCCATAAACTTCATTACCAATCCTGGCTTTTTTTTGCCAATTTCAGCAATTATGATGACTTTGTGTAGCATCATACATCTATGCCTAGAAAGGGAGGGGGAGAGAGATAATAATAATAATAATAATAATAATAAACATCGAAAGTCTTGTTTTAAATAGTCAAGTTAAAAGAAAATAATTAAAGTGCTTTTTTTTTAAATAACTTTAAGGTAAATATATTTCTGTGATCTCCATGAACTACTTATAGCGGACCTTTAACCCCTTTCACTAACAATCACATCAGCATGTAGCTCTGCATGCTGATATAAAATCATCTTACATTCATTAGTTAAACAAACATGTTTTTCATTTACTTACAAATAGAGTTCATCCACTTCCTGGTCCACTTTGGCACAAATAATGTAATCTGTGCCCAAGCATTGCATCCTGCAAAGGTCACATCAGCAGAACATAGCTGGGAAATCTAATCTGTAATCTTGTGAGATCTCAGGGAAAGGCATTTTTCCTCCCCTAAGATGATGTGCATGGTCACATGTCCTAGTCATATGCGCCAGAGTTGCAGGAAGTAAAGGGAGATGGATTAATCTGCCCTTAGTACAAATGGCCACTGTGAGAAGACTGAGGAGGAAAAGAGAAATAAGGTATGCAAAGAATAAAAAGCCGGCAATTATCTAGAAGTATGTGTTTATAAATTGTCATTACACATTTCTAAAGGTGCCTTTGTTGTAATTTCGAAGATATGGGTAAAGTTCCTCTTTAATCCATTCTATTCACTTGTCCATTTTCCACGATGTCCTTTTCTGACTTCCATTCAATCATTTACTAACATCATTATCTACAGAAAGATATAATTTCTCAAGCTGACCTCCAAGACTGTTGTGTGCACTTATGCATCCTTGCTGTACACTTTTTTTCATACAAGGTTCACTCTTTAGATCATTTAAAACATGGTAAGGGTGAAAGAAATTATATATTACATTAGCCATTGCTGCTTTTTAATGAGCTAAAGGCCAAAGTTTTACTTTCATGGATTTTTTAAATAATTTTTCAAAAATGTTGTTTAAACTAAAATTTATATTTCTACTTTGTGCTCATAAATGGCTTCAATGTACCGACATGTCTGACCTTATCCATGCTGTAGAATATCATAGCTGTTCTAGATTAAAGCTGTATTCCAGGGAGACAGCTTATCACACAGATGAAATAGATATAAGGAGCTGTTTTACCTGCCAAAGGACTTGTATTTCTGCCCAACTATAGTTCTCAGTATGAATTTGCCTGCTTGTAGTTTAGTGAACCACCAAACAAACTTGCTATATTTGGCCAGTTCATCCGCACAATTTCCCAGCTGCTAGAATGTAAACAAAGCAGCCAGGGATCCCGGGAAATGTCAATGTACAAATATGGCCATGAACATATTGGGTCAATTACATCACCTAGGATCCCCCCAATGTTGAAAGGCATGTGGCCTGGTGTGGTTCAAGAGGATATGGGGTGCACACTTGCTGCCCTTCCTTTCCTGGCCACCTAGGCTGCATGTCCTGGGAGTGACTAGGAGTGGCCAAATATAGCCATGACCATATTTGGTCAATTACATCACATAGGATCCCCTGTGATGTGCTTACATTACTGTGCAAGGGATTCTGTAATTTGTGAAGGGAGTGGGGTCTGAAAGCATTGTCATGTGGCCGGTCATCTTGGCGGCAGGAAAACACCGTTGGGGCGTTTGAGAAATATCATTGGATGGCAAGCCGTTGTGATTGAAGATGGATTTACATCAGTACACACTATTTAAGTTTTTGAATTTAATGTTTAATTAAGGACTTTCTCACAAGTTGGTGTGTTTCTTTACATTTTCTTTTTTGGGAATGAGTAATAGGGGTACCAATGCACCCCTGTACTGATTTCCAGAGATGGGGGGGCAGGATATCTGGGGCATCCTTATTATAAAGGGTCTTACAGATTCTTACCCAAAATACCCCACATCCCTTTTAAGGGACAGGATGTAGGAAAGAAGCCTCCCCAATGTTGAAAGGCATGTGGCCTGGTGTGGTTCAAGAGGGTGAGGGTGCACACTCACTGCCCTCCCTTTCCTGGCCACCTAGACTGCATGTCTAAATAATGACCTCCACTGCAAGACCTAAGAGTGCCTCTATGTCTACTTTGGATAGAACACATATGCACACGGTGCATATGGCCCTGTGCGCATGTAGAGGGTTGGAATCGTGCATATTTTCTTTTATATGCAAGTAGCTGCCCAGATTGGTGTATATTTCCATATATATATATATATATGTATATAAAAAAGTAAAGGCAATTCATAAATTACACAGTAACCGTAATAGAGGGAAGCTTGCACAATGCAGCAATGCAGCATATTTGCATAGCCTGTTGGATAGTTTGACCATGCGCAGTACAGTGTCCGGACTTTAGTTGAGTGGCAGTCACATGGACAGAAACGTGGAAACTCTGCTGTGAGATTGCACCGTCAAAGAACAACATGTTGTAGTGCGCTTTCTTTGGGCAGAGGGAGTGAAACCAGTGGAAATTCACCGTCGGAAGTTACTACTACTACTTTTGTTCCCCATGGTCTCTGTGTGTGTTGTAAAGTAATCACCGTTCTAAGCTCACTCCTATCATGGACTTTAATCTCACGTTTAGTTTACTAATTTGTATTGAGATTGTAGTCCATGACGGGAGTGAGCTTGGAGCGGTGTCTACTCTAAAACACACACAGGCACCATGGGGAACAAAAGTAGCCACCCTCCAGAAGGAAGGACAGTGTCAGCACCAATTCAGAGATGATTGGAGGATCTACAGCCGAGTGATACACAAATAAGATAAATTTTTGTTAATTATTGAGGTACTTGAATGTATTTTTAAGATTTAACTCCTGAGTTTAGTGTCACTTTAAGAAACCAGGTAATTCTATCAATTATTAAACAAAAGTTATTATTAACAAAGTTGTAAACTTTAAATATCAAAGGATCCGTAGGGTTATTTTTTCTGTAAAATACAGTATTGCATAAGAATGAGATTCTTGCTGGCAGCTAGATTTAAAAATGTCAATAATTTTATTTTACAGGCATTTCATTAAAGTTGTCTGCCCTCATCTCCACTGAGCATCGGTCGTGTCAACTGTCTTGACCAAAGAAAAACTGATGTTTTATTTACCATTCAAATGCATGCATGCTGGGTCCGGTACCACATGCAATGTCCATTTAGCAGCTGTTTCGCCAGTGTTGAATTTAGCCCCATGTTTCAGTAGCTGTGAATAAGAAGCTATAAAACTTCCTGCTGTTTCCCTTTGATATTCTACACAGCTTCATTTTCTTGCAAGAATCAATACAATTTATGTGACTGTGGAGCAAATCTGCAGAATAAGCAGCCTTAATGTATAAAAAAAAAAATAGGTGTTGAAATACAATTTTAATGACTTGTACAGTTTTAAAAGCTATTTTTCATAGTTCTAAAACCTGCACCCTTTTCACTTTCTACAATACCTGTGTGCAGTTCTTTTTTGAACCCCTTATTAAAGCGAACCGTCGTCAAAAACATATTTTTTTTAGCTTTGTATACAGTTGAGAAGGATTATTGCTGCCTTTGTCTCTACTTTGGACAAGTGCCCTAACTTCATATCCCAGTGGGGTGGTGACTTTTTACAGAGACAGAAATTATGAGAATAGCTCCCAAGTGGAGACGCAGACAGCATGATAAAAACATACCAACTCATCCCAACTGTATCCAAAATGTAAAAGAAAAAGCTTTAGCTGGAGTGTCATCAAAAAAAAATGCTTTAAACGTACCCCCCCCCCCCCAGTGCTAATGTAAGAACTTACCTGAAATTATGTTTCTTAATCCAATCTTCTTCTTCTTTCCTGTCATTTTAAGCTGTTCCTCCAGCGCTGGTGCGGGTCTCCAATCCAGCGCTGACTCCTCTGTCCTCCTATTCTTTCCTGTTCCGCGGTGTCTGTGTGGGTGCACGCTGCTCCATAGACTTAGCTTGTGTCTCACCTCGTCTCCTGGCCGAACATCTGAACTGCCCATGTGCCCACCCCAAGATCCTTTGCGGCCGCCCGAGAAATGTTCAGATGTTCGGACGGGAGCGCGCGGCGTAGACAAAGGTAAATTTTAACCCCATTTGAAAAGTTTAATTTTTTTTTAGTGTTTTTGCATATATCTACTGCTTGCTAGCCTTATATATGGAAAAACAAATGAGGGTTTAATAACCCTTTAAATTATATCAAAAGCCAAAAATGTTTGGATTTTAATTTTTAAATTGAGTAGGGATGGGGTAAAAATCAGTTTTTTTTGCCATTCTTGTTTATTTGGGGAGATTTTCCTTCACTTTCTGTCCTAGACTAGAAAGTGAGAATAGGGATATCCCCTCAAACAGTCGTCACCAGTACAAGTGTCCCCATTGTAATATTTCCCTTCTATTCCTTTTCTGGCAATAAATCCAAATTTTTGATTTTTTTCTCACTTTTGGTTCCAGTGACAAGAGCCCCCAATGAAAAAAAGAGAATCGGGCACAGAAAAAAAGAGAACCTGTCAACCCCTCACTACTCTATCCAGAACTAAAGAAAAGGTTTTGCCTTTAGATATACTATAAAGCAGCACTTATATATAAAGATTATCATTGCATTCTGAATGCTTTGTCTTTATTAAGGTATTTAATTAGTGTACTGAACAAAGTCTGAATCATTCTTCTTCTCATTTCTTTTAAATAATTATTATTTTCTGGTATAATGAAGTTGTGGTAATTTCCATTATTATCTAACGTAATTTATTTTTTTAATGTGATTAGCTAAAACAAATTATAATTATATTTTAAAAATGATATTAACAGACCTTAATAGCTTTACAAGCCAAATTATGACTGATTAGATTGACCGCAAGGTTTGCATTTGCATTTAAAAAAAAAACATTTCTTGAGTCATTTGCTGTCATAATAATACTCCACTGGCAACTCAATGCTTTCCCTTTGGGTCTGTCAAAAATTACCTATACGAATGGCCTTTTAATAAATATGATTGTTTTTTAATGACTTTATCTTGACTCAAGAGCATCAGTTCCTTACAAACGGGCTTATGAAGAGGACACTAGAATTGCCCTTAAATGCATTGACTATACCACTCTCTGCACAATGACATAGTTACATAGTATTTGAGGTTGAATAAAGACATATGTCCATCAAGTCCAACCTATTGTGTGTATGTGTATGGTCCTACTGATGTTTGCGTATGTATAGATCCCTGTGTGTTCTTATTCTTAAAAGTACCTGTACCCCTGTATATTACGGTCCCTGACAAAATCGTCCAATCGCATCTTGAATTATTCCACACTCTCAGCCGAAATCACAGCATTTGGCAGCAAGTTCCGGACCCTGACTGATCTAACTGAGAAGAAACCCCTTCGCCCCTTGTGCTGAAATTTTTTCTCCACCAATTTTAGGTGGTGGCCTCTTGTCCTTGTCATGAAGTTAATTGTCAGGAGTTTGTTGCTAATGTTGCTATCCCCGGTAAACATTTTGTGCATGAAAATCATGTCTCTCCTTAATCTCCTTACTTCCAATGAGAACATGTTTAAATTTAGTAGCCTGTTCTCATAGCTCAGATCCTCCATCCCCTTTATGAGTTTGGTCATCCTCCTCTGGACTTAAACCCATATGTGTTCAATACTGATCTGCCTGCCTTTTGTTATTGAGGTTCAGCCCTCTGTTGTAGAGTTGAAGGCTTGCTAAATTGACCATATCTATAAAAAAATAAGTCAAGGCAACTGGATTTGCTGTATTTTTCTTGAGGACATTTTGCTGATCATCTGACTAGCTTCCCAATTCAGAATGACTTGTACTAAAATTCTCTGGGAAAGTTAGTTGGATGAGCATTGAAACATCATCAAAAAAATACAGCAAGTCCAGTTGCCCTGATTTATTTTTTGCAGATATACCATGACCTTGATGAATGAGAACCTTCACGGACATATTGGTATATTAACTTTTGTATTATTCATTGATTGTTAACCAACACCTCAACATATCTTATTGAAATATTGAAATTATAGTCTATCTTGGGAGTGAGCTTGTAGTCCATCACAGGAGCGAGCTTGGAGCGGTGACTACTTTACAACACATACAGGGACCATGGGGAAACAAAAGTAGCCACTCTCCAGAAGGAAGGCCAGTGTCAACTGTAGATCCTCAAATCATCTCTGAATTGGTGCGGACACTGTCCTTCCTTCTGGAGGGTGGCTACTTTTGTTCCCCATGGTCCCTGTGTATGTTGTAGAGTAGTCACCGCTCCAAGCTCACTCCCAAAATAGACTATAATTTCAATACAAAGTAGTAAACTAAACGTGAGATTGTAGTCCATCATGGGAATGAGTTTGGAGAGGTGGCTACTTTACCACACACACAGGGACCATGGGGAACAAAAGTAGCCACACCTCAGAAAGAAGGACAGTGTCAGCACCAATTCAGAGATGATTTGAGGATCTACAGTCGAGTGACACACAAATAAGATATATTGTTGTTAATAGTTAAGGTACTTGAATGCATTTTTAAGATTTAACTCCTGAGTTTAGTGTCACTTTAACTTTACCTTCATCAGTTAGTCTCCTTGTCCTTCTCCACACCCTCCATAAAGGTCCCCAGTACCACCATGATGGTACTTAAGACAATGAGTATAGTCTTCACAACCTTGCGGCATCTGTGTCAGAGTTTTCCTGAAATGGAAATGGCTGAGGAACTGCTTACTCTTGCCTGCAGCAGACTGATGACATAATTTTCTTAGACTACGCCTCTCCTTGCCCAGGCAATCCCAGTTGTCTACAGGCCAAGCATAGCTTTTTAATGATTGATAGATAGATAGATAGATAGATAGATAGATAGATAGATAGATAGATAGATAGATAGATAGTTTTTTTGATAAAATTACTACATTGTTGTATATTGTGGAACGTCAGTAATTTATTCATACAGACTAGCAACGTTATTGATGGGTCCGGTTTGCTGTTTATTTTTCAGTTTTTCTTGTCTTTCCTTTAAATGGCATTTCAAATTCCAATAATAAAAAAAATGAAAGATGAGCAACAATAGTCACAGTGTACATGACTGCTCTTGTTTTTATCTCCTGGCTAATCTTAATTAATGTCAAGGAGCGCTACGTCAGTTGCTTTGTTACTGTCTTAAATGTTAAGCGCGCACGCACTGAAAGCTAATCCTTGCATTATACAAATTGACTCAATGTCAAAAGGCGATTGTTCATTATGAAGTCCCCTTTGACACTCAGATATAAACCCTGTAAACATAGATGTTTAAGTTAAGCACGGATCATTCATCTGCTACGTTTCCTCTTTCCTATATTGTAATTTCAGGAGGTTTTATGAAAAACAAAATGTCATTGAATTTCAAACATTAAAATGCAGAAATAATTGGTTTATCGAGATTGCCTTTACTTAAAGACTCTGACTCAAAGTTAATTTAAATGATTTACAAGGAAAGCTGTTTTAGTCAGCCAAACATTTTAAAGGCTTCATAAGACATCAGCTTTTCGCTCCCTTTCTTTTATTTGCCCGATAACATTTTTTTGTTGGTTTGTTTATGGGTAATGCTTCTCTAGGCAGTAACCTTGCATTTTTCTTGCTTTGTTTTATTTAAACTTTTCTTATGCTGATTTGCAAAACAGCAGACACATAGTTATATTTTTAATGAAAGAAAAAGCTTATGGCTGACAAAAATATCACATTTTAGGTTGTCCAAGCATCCATAACATTTTGTAAGTGTTATTAAGGCATTTGAAGGATACAGGATAATTCCGCAGTGTTGTTTCTTTGCACAAGTAGGCAGAAAAGGATAGTAATTGATGACGGTTCTTTACTATAGCTAATGACCTTCTTTTCTGGTTCTGATATTTAATCAGCGACTTTAGCTTAAAAAAGCCTTTCTCTATTTATATATGAGAAGATTTAGAACTTACATTTGCATTTCCAAAGATTGTGCTGTATAATGTTCAGGTTCACATCTGATGTTTTTTTGTAATATTTCACCAATAACAAAATGTCTGATTTATCAGAACGTTTCACTATAGTTAGAATAAAGCATATCTAAAGACGACAACCATTTTTGTTTTTGGATAGGGTGGAGAAGGATTAGAACCCCTACCAGCTTTTTATTGATGCCTATGCCCCAGTTATGGAGATTCATTTTTTTCTGTGTGCCCTGGTCACCATTAAGGTATAGTATGTCACTATATATAAGCAGAGTAATATGTCCAAAAGAAACGTCTTTATTGACATATGTACATCCTGTCACAAGAAAGGCAATGTCTCAGGGCCACTTAGGGTCACTTCACCAGGCTCAATGTGTCCTTATTTGGTCATAGTGAGGCCGATGAAGGGACCCTACGTTGCACCCGAAAACTTTGCCTTTCTTGTGACATGATGTATATATGTCAATATAGATGTTTCTTTTGGACACATCACTCCGATGTGCTGGTGACATAGTGAGGGGAGCAAAACTGGAGCAGTTGTGCATGACAACCAGCAACCTTCTCTCTTTCATTTTCAAATCTTAACTGAGAAACCTGAAGAGAGAAGCTGATTGGTTGCCATGAACAGCTGCTCCAGATTCTGTCTGCTCCAGTTTTGATAAATTCCCCTCAGTGTAGTGTATGTTCTTGGATTTGAGCGGCACCACCCTCAGCCACTTCAGCACCCATCTTCAAGGGGCATACAGGGCAGGAATGTGGTGGGGTATTCATTGTCCTGGCCAACATTGTCAACACTGTCACCAAGACAGAAAGTGATGTGAGAATTCAAAAGTTTGAGTTGTCACCAGCAGAGGAATAGAGGGGGAACCTTCCAATGGGGATGCTTTTACTGTAGATGACCGTGTGAGAGGATTTTCCTCACTTTGGAGAGATTTTCACTCACTTGTTGTGTGTACAAGTGAAGGGAATTTGTCTGCATTACGTTTAATAAAGTTTTTAAGTTTTGTTACTTGTTGATCTGCCAGGAACTGTTATTTTTCAAGTTTCTTTAACAGGGTTACAACGCTGTTCTGCAGTGAAATAATGCAGCAGTGTTGCTTTCCTCTAGACAGGATATTCTTACAAGAACATATACATGTAAATGGACTTAAAAGGCCTATTTATATTTGTGTGGTGCGTTAATGTGTGTTGTTGTCACATGTCTAAGCAGGTGACATGGGATCCCTTGGGGCACAAGTCTAAGGGCCAGCAGGTGTTCTTCCAGGGACCCCCTCATGGAAGTTTGGACTTATCAGCATGCTGACCCCGGTCACAGCCCCCAGGTTCACACTGCTCTAACATGTGGAGAATAACCCGCGCAAACTGGAGGCAAACTGCGTGAAAGCATACAGATAGTGTTGGTAAAATAGTAACCATGGTTCAGAGAGGAATAAAATCTGGAAAACAGGCTAAGGGTCAGGGCAAGAGGCAGGCAAGGGAATCTGAGGGAAGAGCCAAGGTCGGTACACAAGAGGTCAGTTAAACAGTCAGGAGGCACTGGTTAAGAGTTTGGAGGCAAACGAGAATGTGGCTTGGGCAGATCCTTTAAGTAGGCACAGTGCATTTAAGAGCTGTGCACTGATGATGGAATAAACCTCCCCCTCACCAAGAATCTGGGAAGTGCTGCCAGGTGAGGATGAGGGAAAGTCTGGCAGTGCAGGAAAAAGGAAGGTTAGTGACAGTTGTCCATTTTGAATAGGCTACCAGCGTGTTCAAAATTAAACGTGACCTTTTTAGGCAATGCAAAATTGTGTCCTATCCATGATGCTGCCCTGCCTTGTGTTGCCCTTAGTATATGCATTCATTTTGGTGTGTGCACTTGTCTGTCTGAATAGATTTAAATTAGGGAATCTTGGTAAGGATGAATATTAGTTAGTGATATACCACCAGGAATAGCTTATACCTGTTCTTTACATCTAATAAAATATTCCAATATAAAAAATAAGCACAAAGGAAACCAGAACAAGCTAAGGGTAAGAGCATTTATGTATATGAAAGCATTTTTACTTTGTTTCACAGTCACAGTCAGGTTCTGGTGACTCACATGAGAATATTGGAGTGAAAACATGGTTATAAAAAATTCTTCCATCATATAAGGCGCAAAACTAAGACAGTGGCAACAGGAGACCTATGAAACAATGCTCAATTTGTCAACCGTGATTACATTTTGACAGCTAAAGACCCTGAACCTTTCTACTTCCTTCAAAGAAATAAAAAACGATGATGATGATGAATGATAATAACGATAATAATTAGTGATGAGACATCAAAACAGCTCCACTGTGGATGTTCAAAAGGTGTTAATGACGTTTGCTTTGCCAAACAATTATTCACTGTGTTCAAGTCAAGCATGGGGCAAAACATTGGAGTCTACTTATAAACAATTTGTAGAGCCATTAGCCCTGTCAAACTCTGTGAATGTCCGTTCTGTGCAAATGGATGCACAAAGAAAAACTTTTTCGTATATTTTATGTATAAGTCAAATGTATTTTTGAATGTAATCTTGTAACATTGCATTATGGCCACTAGATGGAGCTGAGAAGCCTACAACATAAGTATTTATTTACCAATGGCTCTGCAAATAGTTTATAAATAGACCTCAAGTATGTAAGGCCTTAAAGTAAGGCAAGTAAGGCATAAAGTAAGGCCTACATAAAAGGGTTTGGAGGGGAATAATGATTAAAAAGGGTTAAGTGTGAGTGAAAGGCATGAGTGAGGAAAAAAGTATTTACCCATAATTGGTGGTACTAACCGGCCAGAGAGAAGCATTAACAAAGGAGCAGGAGAAGAGAGTTTTTAATGTAATTTTAAGTAGTGCCGAGCGAGCATTACCACTCTCCTAAACTTTTGTATTGTTTTAGTCAGTGCAGTGTTAGCTTTTGGCCACCAAACTGATCTGTTTCAGTGGAGTTTCCTTCATTATTTTTCACACACAGATGTTATTTTAATATTTTTACTAGGGTTGCACAGATACCAAGTACAGTACTCGGTACAAGTACGAGTACATGTACTGATACTTTTGAGCTCCAAGACTAGACTAGAGAAAAATTTAAAAATTAGGAGGCAGCTGTCATATGTAAGGAGCACACGGAGCTCCTGGGATTTTTACATCTCTGTTTTAATGTACGGTTTTGTTTTTATAAATATAAATAAAGGGATGCACTGATACCAGTTTTGCGAGTACGAGTACTGGTACTTGCCGAGTACTTACAAGTACGAGTACTGATACATTTTTGTTTATTGTCATGTGACAGTTTTTCTAAAACAATACAGACTAATGATTTCAGGACAGTGGTGGAGTGCCAGAGCTAGGTCCCAGCTGCAACCGCTGAAACCCTGGTAGTTCTCATGAAAATGCCAAGTATCGGCACTGGTACTTGAAAAGTATCTGTGCATCCCTAATTTTTACCAAGTTATCTATGACAATAAATGCTGTATTTTTGTACGTATATTGCATTCGAGTGGGTACCTGAAAAGTCAGTGTTGTTGTTGATTCAATTTAGTTTACTCGATGAGGGCATGTGTTACCCCTAATGGTTGAACTGGTTCTTCAAATACAAATCAGTGCAGTTTTAGATAGATTTACATTTTCACGTTTCAATTTATATGTGTAATCCGGACAGGGTTTTAGGGCCTTTGAAGGACAGTGTGATGGGCGGAGAGTTCCATAAGATTGGTAATAGGTGCTGCTGGTCCTCGATTCATAGTGCTAAATAAGCCTGTATGGGAGTTCCATAGAGGTGTTCAGATGTTAGGTCCAGGCCAAGATACAATACTAGCCCCTCTGCCAATTTAAAACCTTAATCCAGACCAGGGTCGGTAGTCGTGGGGAGTGGGCTGGCCTACAGACCCCTCCAAGTGCCCAGGGCACGGAGGCTTCTGTGACAGACAGTATCTGCTGTCAACCTCCAATGGAGTTAGGCGAGCCGGACCTATTATGCCATCCCTTCTTCGATGCCTGAAGTTGTTGTTAAAGTTTGTATCTGTGTTTTTTCTGGTAACTTTCCCCAAGTCCATGTTGTGCACCTGGGGGCCTAGGAACAGACAGACCATGTCCTCATCTAGACATATGAAAACCTACACAGTAATAGGAGAAAGGGGAGCTGAGTAACCAATAAGCTGGATCTGTTTAGGGGTGAATTAAGGTTTACTTAGATATATACTTATATGTACTTTACCAATTCCGAGGACAGTGTGTGTTGGGGGGGAGTTTTTAATATCCTTACTAAAAGCAAACATTCAACTGAATTTACAGAAGTAGAAATGAAGCCAGACATACCTTGTACGAATAGCATCCATTTTCATAGCCTTACTTGTTCTTTCCAGTTTAGAAGTTGTGTAGGGTGTTTAAACCTGGTTAAACTCCAGATACAATTCAAAGTTACCCTTGCAATGGGGCTGCCACAATCATTAAATGCTTAGGGGGGTTAAATGTTTAGGGGGAACAATCAGTTTTACTAACCATATGCCTCGTTCCCCTGGCAGCCAGTGCTCTATTGTTCTCTTCTCCCCCCCGGGTTGTGGATGGCAGTCTTCATCCTCACTTACAATGTAGGACTGCTGATCCTGCAATATACAAAATGATGTGAGTGTCTGCGGCTGATATAGAGGTGAAGAGAAGCTGTTCCATGGACCGGTTATGCAGCTAGGAGGAAGCCTGTGGAAGCAAGGGATAAGGTAAATAAAATTGCATTTAAATTTTACTCTAGACAAAAATGAGCATTCAACCCTGGCAGTGCAAAGGGAGCGCCCGGCCCACTGCATAGGTAACTTTGGATTTTACCCAGAGTTCAGCTTTAAAATTGCTTGCACAGTCCAACAGGCATTACAGATAGACCCAGCGCCCTTGGTAATCAGCGCACAGAATTTGTAAACTCTGCAATACAAGTCTGTGTGAGGATGCATGATGAGAGGTGTGACAGTTTCTGTACCACCATAGAGCCCTGAAATGGGAGCAGGAAGCAGTATATTTACTGAGAGAAAAATACATTTTAAGGCATTTCCAAAAGCAAAAATAAGTCAGGATAAAAGACCAGAAAGAGAGGAAAAGGTGTAAGACTTCTACTGGACTTTCAGCTATTTTAGAAAAAAAAAATACTTATCCTTTAAAAGGAGGACATTTACTGACTTCGTCCTGTGACCCAAAGTCAGCATCTAGCGGGTTACTGCACACTACATGCTGACAGGGCAGAGCCGCCATGCAGCCAGGGAAGATCCTTATAATATTATCGGGATCCACCCCTGTGCCTCATTGACAGCTGGCTCTGCCTCTCTAGAGCCAGAACCAGCTGGGCCCGCCCCCTCCGCTGTATGTCCCTCCAATGAGCGCTGGAGGAAAAGAGAGAGGGGAAGGGGAATCCCTACGGGGGGTGATGACTGACAGTTACCTCTCGCTGCAGGGAGAAGACCGTGAGCTGAGCAATCAGCAGTTTGTGATGGCTCAGCTCTCGATTTATAGAGCAGGCATGTGACAGCTGCAGAGTGACTCACCGGTTCTAAGTATTGAAAGGAGTCGATTTTACTCTCCCAATACTTCTCCTTTAAGATGAACACATTTATGTATCCAAAAGCTGCTGAAAACTATTGCCCCCTTCTGAATTCATTATTTTAATGTTTAGTTAGAATATAACATGCTTTCCTTCTGTAGGTGCTAAACACAATAAATACATACAGAAATATCAATAAGAGGCCTAACACAATCAAACAGGGACCAATGAAAGCATATCTTTTTAAACCTGCTAAATTTTAACAAGAGCTAGATGATGTTGCAAGAAATTAATTGGCAATGTTGTTAAAGTGAAAAAGCGACCAGTTATTGGCGCTGCTATTGATTTATAATTACGTGAAAAATATGACAGTACATAAATGTCAAGGAAGATTTGGAATGCAACAGTATTTCATATATCTGGAGGTGAGAAGAATAACAAAGTACAGATAATGAATACAAGAAAGCAGACATGAATAAAAAAAAATTAAATGATTCTTAACCCCTTCCCATTAGCACTCTGTAAATTAACATCGCACTTTGCACCTGGCTGGGGATGCGCCAATAAACATCTTTCCTTGAAAGCCACCAGCTGCACAAAGTGTTGGTCATCCTTGCTTGTCACTGACAGCTTTGGTCCCCACTGATGACAAGAATCAGAGTGGTACCCAATCATGTGATCATTGACAAAATAAGGCTTTAGGCAGTGTTCGTGTGTTTAACATTTTAATTGTCAGAAAAAATTACTGTAGTAAAACAAATTCATAAAACATTTAATTTATGTATTTTTTAAATTTGTGTGTATTTTTTCAGCCTACAATAAAAAAAGGGGGGTTTTATTTCAACAATTTACCAATTATATGATTTATATGCCCTAAAAAAATACTAATTATTAGGGATGTACCGATACTTTCCGAGTACCAGTGCCTGGCACTTTCATGAGAACTACCAGGGTTGCAGCGGTTACAGCTGGGACCTGGCTCTGGCGCTCCACCACTGTCCTGAAATCATTAGTCTGTATTGTTTTAGAAAAACTGTCACATGACAATAAACAAAAATGTATCAGTACTTGTATCTGTGAGTGCTTGGGCAGGTATCAGTGCTTGTACTTGCAAAAATGGTATCGGTGCATCCCTTATATATATTTATAAAAACAAAATCATACATTAAAACAGAGATGTACAAATCCCAGGAGCTCCGTGTGCTCCTTACACATGACAGCTGCCTCCTAACTTTAGAAGGTTTCTCTAGTCTAGTCTTGGAGCTGGAAAAGTATCTGTACTTGTACCGAGTACAGTACTTGGTATCGGTGCACCCCTAATTATTTAGATATGCAATTCAGTTACTGTCAAGTTAACCGAGGCATACTGATGCTACATGTGGTGTGGACATCTAGGTATCAACATCTAGGTCCAGATGGACACACATCTAGGTATGTGCAGACATCTGGACACATAAGGCTTAGCCTCTTCCTGTCTAAAATTTGTATAAGAACAGGGTATTGTGTTGAAAATAAGTAAATAAATGCCCTCCCTTTAAAAAAACACCAGTTGATGGTTTGTGTGGCACTGACAGGTCGAGTCCCCTCTAACAACAGTATTTGCCAGATACATTTTCAGTATTAAAAAAAGTAAAAGTTTTTTTTTTAAATCACAGCTCGAGTCCCCACTAACAATCAGGAATCAGTAAGAGTGGTTCCTGATAATTTGATTACCATGCAAACAATGGCATAATGTTCACATGCAGGCTGGAGGCTTTACAAATGACTAAGCCTGCAGCCTGCAGATACCTCTGGAGCGTAAGGCTGGGTTCACACCTAGGCGTATTTAAAAATGCGCGTTTCGTGTTACGATTCGCAGTAAACACACGACAAACGCCCGTTTCCGAGGGCTACTTGGCTGTATCCCAATGGAAACGCGACACCAAAACGCCCCAAAGAAGTGCATGTACTTCTTTTGGCGTAGGCCGTTTTGTATCGCGTTTGGACGGGCGGAAATACGGCAAGGTGTGAACCAGACCCTTTGAATACAATGGGATTTAGATGTTTGAGCGTTTTGTAGAGCGTTCATCGAGTGTTGAACGCGCTACAAAACGTTCAGGTGTGAACCAGGCCTAAAGGTCTCAGTATTGATCAGTTTAATACAGTATTTGTCAGATACATTTTCAGTATTAAAAAAGTAAAAGGTTTTTTTTAATTACATTTGGCATCCTATGCACATACTGACAATGCTAAATTTGACCTGGCCACCTAGACCCATGGGCATGAAAGGACTAAATGGCTCTAAAACATTAATTTTGCCCCCCCACCTTCTCACCTCTCCTATGCTGAGCGCTATTATTTATCCTGCTCTTATCACAATTGTCTGCCCACTCAGCCTCATGTCCAGGCCACGTCCTCTCCTGTACACCAGAACACTCATGTCCTCATCTGCGGAGACAGCTGCGGGGGCAACTCAGTGACTGCAGGTTGGACACAATTGCATTCCATGCTATATTTTTCTGTGGGACTCCACAAACAATGCTTATAAGACCAAGATCTTGTACAAAACATCATAAATGTTGTGTTTACTAGGCTCCTTATTCATTGTTAGACAGCTTGTCTGGTCAGTGGGAACTAGGGACATCACAGTGGCATCACATTTTTGGGGCTTCTTCATGATCACAAGCAGCCTAGTCAGAAGTAGTTATTGTTGCTGTCAAGATTTACCAGTGATGTTGGAGGCTCCATGCATTCTCTTTGCAAGCCTGCAGCTGGCAGAACATAATTAAGATGCACTGATGCCATTTTTTTCAGACCAAGTACAAGTACTGATACTTGTCCAAGTACTCACAGATACCAATTACTGATACCTTTTTCTTTAGTGTCATGTGACAGTTTTTCTAAAACAATACAGACTAATGATTCCAGGACAGTGGTGGAGCGCCGGGGCCCAGTCGCAGCTGCAACTTCTGTGACCCTGTTAGCTCTTGTCAAAATGCCAAGTATCAGCACTGGTATCTGAACTGGTATCTGAACATCCCTATTCCGGACCTTGCCAGTAGTACTAGACTATCAGCTAAGATCTGCAGCCTCTGCTTGGGTCATAGAAGCCTGCAATAAACCGAAACATTGACACGATTCAGTATAGCAATATCATGCTTTTCTTTCATGTGTTTGAAAGATGAAACCCATCCAGGGAATGGAGGAGTGATTTCTGATTTCACATTAGCATGAATGAGAAATTGCCTGTGTACTAGAGCTCTTAGCTTTCCCATTAGAACACCAAGTTCATCTTCAGAGAAAATGGCAACCTTTCAGTTTATTAAACAGATACGTACAGTATGGAAACAGCAGGGTTCACTTTTTAGAATAACGCAAATGATGAAGCCTTTTTGTAGTTCTTGGAATCCTATAGCTTCAGCAGCTGTAACATGTCACATTAAATCAGCTGGTTTCATGGAGCTCTACCCATGCTGAAAACCATTGGGAATATTAATCAAAGAATTCTGCCTCATCTTATAAAAGATATACCACCTGTCTTCAAACTGTTGGATATTCTCAGCCTTTGATGAGCAATCCTAGGCCGACATTGAATGGAACCATTCTGGGTTCAATGAGAGCAATAAGTGACCTGATTGTTCACATGTGCTTTGCTTTTTTTTAGCCTCTTTCAAGAAGAGCAGAACATACTCTACACTGAGCAGAGCTATGGCACAGGAATACATTCAACTATCATGCTTTGCTATTGACTAAAAAAATAATAATGCGATACAATCATAATTTAACTCGCACATATATATTTAAGGTCTCAAAGCAATAAAGATAGATTGATGGAGATATTTTTTTTTTTTTTTTTTTTATAAGAACTTGGTAATAGTAGCAGAGCTGTAGACAATAACAACCACCTTGGAAAAGTACATGATAATGTGCCCAGATACGAGCCGTACCCCCGCTCAAAATCTTGCCCCTGGGGTGGGGGGTTTCAGATTGTTAAATTATTATTTAGTGGTATTATGTATATTTTTCCTCCCATGAAATGCTAATGATCCAGTTCCAACTATTGTGAACTGTAGCTTTTAGGCCTCGTTCACACTAGACACAGTGCGATCCGGCCCAATTTTGACCAGAATGCACTGCATCGCATTGCGGCTGGCTCACTATGCTGTGGGGCAGGAGGGGGCGTGGCGGTCCATTGAAGTAAATGGCACCGTAGCCACACCCTCTGGCCGCAATACGATTGGCTGCACGGGAAGGCACATTATGCCTGCAATACAAAACACAAAAATTCCCCAGCCTCAACCTGCCAGCCAGCCTGCAACCAAACAAGTAGCCCTGTCAACAGTATGCGTTAAAATCAGAGGCGCCAAGGCACCTCTGCAAAGTGTGGTCCTAACTCTATGTATCCGAGTCTCCAAGTGTGAGCATATTAATGAAGTTGATAAATTACATGCAGGTGTACCTGGAGGTAGCCAACTCCTCCTAATGAGGTGCAGGGACCCACTGGAGGCCCAGCAACCAAAAATGCACGCTGGGACTCCAGTGCATCCCCCAAACCAAAAATAGTCAAACTAGAAAAAATGGTACATGCATGAATCTATAACCAGCCTTTATAGCAGGGCGCACATTGGGAAGGCTTACAACAATACAAAACACAAAAATTCCCCAGCCTCAACCTGCCAGCCAGCCTGCAACCAAACAAGTAGCCCTGTCAACAGTATGCTTTAAAATCAGAGGTTTTAGTTGCTCAAACTTTTGACCAAAAATATGTAGAAGCCACACTGCCGCACCAAGGCACCTCTGCAAAGTGTGGTCCTAACTCTATGTATCCGAGTCTCCAAGTGTGAGCATATTAATGAAGTGCCCTGCGCCCTGCTATAAAGGCTGGTTATAGATACATGCATGTACCATTTTCTCTACATTATGCCTGCAGTCCGGTCCAAACAAAATGCTGCAAGCACTATTTTGTTCGGACCGGACCGAAGGATCAGCCGAAGCTACGACTGTATCCTTTGACTCAATAGTGAATAACCCCCAATGAGTTTGAGGTGTTGACCCCCCCCATTGGGGTGCATCTACCACTTATAGAGGGTACCATCGGACCATCTGACTCTCTGGTCAGACCACTGCAATGGTCAAGACCCTTCCAAAAGTTGACATGGCCTCCAAATTCTCCAGATCTCAATTCAATCAAGCATCTGTGGGATGTGCTGGAAAAAGAAGTCCGATCCATGGAGGCCCCACCTTACAACTTACAGGACTTAAAGGATCTGCTACTGACGGCTTGGTGCCAGATACCACATCATACCTTCAGAGGCCTAGTGGAGTCCATGCCTCTACGGGTCAGGAAAGGGGGGAACTACTCAATATTAGGTGGAAAAAAGCACACAAATATAACACGAACAGCACTCTCGGGTTTGACCTAGGGAATTAAATTGTGTGTCCCTGACTAGCATGCAGCCCTTGGAGACAGGAGGAGTACCTGTACTAGTGGAAACCAAAAAGACAAAAAGAAAGGTGGGAGGAGGGAAACTCCCGACCTTCCACTGACGATCATCACTGACCTGACCACTTGTCACCCTGCCGGCATCCCGGCCGACTCCCATCCACTGTCACAATCACGGCTTGGGCACATTGTCAAGCCGCGGTCCACACAGAGACTGAGCCGCACCATCTACAGCTGCAGCCACAGCAGCCCAACCAGACGCTACCCTTGCACACCGCCCGAACCTCCTATCATAGCAGTGGGGAGACGGACGAAATCCTTGTGCCGAAATCCGCTCCCTCCTCCCACCTTTTTCTCTTCTCTCTCCGTCTCACTCCCCTTTGAGATGAGCAGCCTCAGGCAGTATACCAGCCTTGATTAAACACATACCCTGGACACCAGGATCCTCCCCACGGGCCGGGCTTCGTCTGGTCCTTAGACCCACTCATGTAAGTGCATTTTTCTTTTTGTCATCCTCCCTGCTAGGTTTGGTCCAGTCAGATAGCTCCCTTAGTTTTGTGCCCTCACGTTTGTCTTTTTGGTTTTCAATATTAGGTGGGTGGTCCTAATGTTATGGCTGATCGGTGTACAGGTGAAACTCGAACAATTAGAATATCGTGCAAAAGTAATTGCAGTAAGTGCTGCAAAAGGGGCCCAAACCAAGTACTGAGTACATATGCATGCTTGTACTTTTCAGAGGTCCGATATTGTTCTATGTACAATCCTTGTTTTATTGATTGCATGTAAGAATCTACTTTTTTGAGGTTGTGGATTTGGGGTTCTTGGGGCTTTCATGAGCTGTAAGCCATAATCATCACAATTATGACAAAGCCCAGCTTGAATTATCTTGCTTTGCATGTAATGAGTCTATCTCATATATTAGTTTCACCTTTTAAGTTTCATTAGTGAAATAAATGAACTTTGTACGATATTCTAATTATTCGAGTTTCACCTGTATGTGATAGATCAAAAGAATGTGTGCTTCAAAATAAAATAAAATAAAAACAAATCTAAAAAAGGGAAAAACACAAAACAACTGATATAAAATTGCTGTGTGTGTCCAGCCTAACATTTAGTAGACTCATTAGACTCATTAAAAAAAATAACCACATCAGGATAAGTATCCCTATTGTCAAAAAAGTAGTTATTTTCAGCTGTGTCCAATTAGATTTGAAAATTAGCCACTTGACTAAAAATAAACATCCATATCCTTATGCTTTGTAACTTAGGCCTAACAAGCTGAAGTTTTAAATTTGAATTCATAAACATATGACAATCTATTTAAAATAATGAATTTTGAATATATTTAAATTTCCCCAAAAAATTGTAATTCTGAAAGCAGATTCTCCCCCGCCCCTTTTAACCATTTATCTTCTGTGCATTTAAAATACAAAGCTGGCCATGCACAGATTGAATTTCTGCCATTTCCTGCTGAATTGACTGCAATTTAATCCGTGGGTGGCCCTGCCAGCACCACCCAACTTGACAAAAAGGTTTAAGCTTTGGAAATTCAGTGGCCGAACAATGGCTTCAGCCAAAAAAGGGAGTTCCTTCATCCACTCTCTCTAGTGTGGATGGGGGTATCAAGTGATTTTTGTTATTCAGCCCACAGGACTGAAAAAGAAAACTCTTTACATACTCAACTCCTTACACACTCATCTTCCCTCATGTTTATTTTCTTTTATACCATGGCTCCATCTTAACACCTCTGCAGAATCTCATGCTGCCATCTCCTTCTTCCATATCATCGGAAGCGTGCTTCTTCTCACTGGTACATCACCTGTGCCAATCAACCTCAATGAATAAGTTCCAGAGATCTCACAAATTAACTTGAAGATCATCCTGGAACAGAGTTGTGGCATAGACTTCCCAGATGGCAACTGGAAGGCTTTAGTTATGTTACCAGTGCCAATGTAGAGGTGGAAGGTATTAAAAATTAAAGTGTCAGTAAACCCACTGTAACATTTTCATGTGTATAATTGACGAAAAAAGAACCATTCAATCAATAGATAGATCAGTGTATACATATTGTATATTGCAATATACCTTTTTTCAGGTTTTACATGTTGTGGTCACCGGACAATATGGAACTTGCCATTGTATATGTCCCATTGCACTCCTGACTGATGAATCCCAAAAGTCTATGGAGGGTGCTGCAGTGACATACAGATAAGCCCCTGTAGATTGTCAGTTGGGGCTGGTAGCTTCGAAAGCTGAAGAAAAAGAGTCACATGAGGTGGCTTCCAGAGGCGAAAAGAGGAAGTAAATAGCCTTTCTCATAGAGAAACTGCAGAGCATGTGCACTGAAAGTGGCAACTCAGAGGACAGAGAATCAGCTGCCGAAGCATTTCCACTCAGAATAAGGAAGTCTTTTAAAATGGCAGGATCAACCAGGTATTTGCTAGCAAAGATTATAAGGGCTAAGCCCACCGGTAAATAACTTGGATTAGTGAAAAGACAAAAAAATTGGTCTTTCTGACACTTTGGGGTTGATTTACTAAAGACAAATAGGCAGTTCACTTTGTGGGGGAATTTTCCCTTAGCTTAGTGCAGGGGTCTCAAAGTACCAGCCGGCAAACCGGTACTACAGTATGTGGCCCACAGCCAACTGACAAGTCAGGTACATGGTCATGGACCATGTACCTGACTTGCATGAGCAGCTACACAGTCTGCATCTGTCAGATGCGGACCACATAGCTGCTGATCTCTGTGCCCTCAGTTCCTTTCGGCCGGAGCTTAGAGCTCAGAAAGGATGGTATAGTAAGGTCTCCCCAGACCTTACTAATCACCACTGGATCACCAGGAAATGATGTGTGGCTACCCACTGCAAACAAATATCCAGATTTAACTGATGTAATTAACATAACTACAAAGCCCACCGATACAGTTTTCTTTTATTGCCCTTCCCGTCCTGCTGACAGTTTCACCCAACAGGAAGTGGAGGTAACTTTCCAACAGCAACACAGACAGGACAGGAATAAAAAAGTTTTTTTTTAGTAGAGCAGCAGAAGGCTATAAGCCCTGTCAGATTTTACCATTTTCCATCTGGTAAAACCATGCTCAGCGAGTGTCAGCACTCTAGGGGTCCATTCACACCAGCCAGTGTGTGAAATGCACACAGTACCGATGCACGGATCCTGATTTGTTTCTTAGAACTTTATTGAAATATCACAAGTGACATTTCATTATTATTATTATCAATATTATTATACAGGATTTATATAGTGCCAACAGTTAGACATTAGGAAGACATTACGGTTACAATACAAGACAAGATGGTAAGGAGGGTCCTGCCCGAGAGAGCTTACAATCTAAAAGTTTTTACAGGCACAGCGAGATGCAAGGTGGTTGTTTCCGCGTCATATCCCGCTGCGCTGAAAAAAAAATAAGGCAAGCCATACTTCTTCAGTGCTCACCACTACATTTCCACCGAAACACTGTGGTCTGAATGGTGCCCATCTGTGACAAGACAAATTGCCTGTTGGGGCTGTACTAGAGACAATGGCCAGTGCAGCCCCAATGCATGTGGTGGGAATTCACCCTAACAGAGCACTGGATAGTAGTAAAAAAATTTGCCAGGAGCTCTATTCCTTCCTGACAACTAGAAGACAAAGTTTTTGGCTTGACACTTCACTAAGTTAATAAAAAAGTAATTATTTTTATTCCATGTTTTCTAACTCCCAAGAATTGAAATAAACACAGATTTCCCACTACAAAAAGAATAAAGCCTAACTTTGTCTACAATAATCTTTACTAAATATCCATGGGAACAAATCTGCTACAAATATGTAATAATACAAAAATAAAAAATAAAGGTTGATATTGTTTTTCTCCATGCACTGAAATGAACATGAAAATCTTTTATCTCCCCAAGATGTAGAGTGTGTCCTATATATTTCTAGAGGGATGCAGGAGGCATATACTGTGAAAAGGTGCAGGGTGATTAAGTGGCTTGTTCATTAAGCCGGTGTGCTGGTTAAGTGTGCTTCCCATTCGGTGAGCCTTAAGTTACTTTGTTTTAAAACTAAATCACCAGTCAATGTGAATTTAATTGCTTTGGGGTTCAGAAACCCCCTTTGCAATCTCCTCGAATTACCAAAGAATCTTCCTACGCCGTAATCAGACAGACTTTTAATTTCTTTCCTTTTTTTTTCTATGTCCAAAGGGGGGTACTTTAGTGTACTATCATCACGGAAAAAGTCCGCACATCTATTCTATTAATTTACGGCCTCTTCTGAAATGTGTATAAAATTTCAATATATTCCAGTTTTACGCCGTGATATCTTATTAGGTTTCATTTGGAAAAAGACAAGAAGGATTCGGCCTCTCTCCGATGTAATAAATTATATCTGCCCGTGCAACAGGTAGTATGATTCTGTATAAATTGAAGGAGTAATCACATCTAAATAAGACTTGGAAGAGCTGTTAACGGCGAAACTAAACCAAAAGCAGTATATTACCGCACCCTGGCTTTTCGAAGAGTTCTTTCCGCACCTTACAGTAAATTTAGAATTCATGCTTTTCAAAACGCAAAAGCTTTGCAAGCCTCACACGCTGATATTCTGACATTTTCCAAGTTTGGATTTTAACTCCGATGGCGTAAAATCAATTGGTTATGTTGTGTGTGGCGTGAGAATTCGGCCTTCCAATAGTAATTTAAAATGCGTATTAACATTGATTGTTTGGTTTTAATGGGATCTTAGATGTATATAGGGGTTGTTAGTGGGCTGTAGGTTGCTTGTTTGTTTACAAACCACCTAATTCTGGCTAAGCAGATTGCATGTTGTTGAGGTAAACGTGATAAGCATATCATGATTTTCTTTAACCACTTGCTGACCAGGTGTTTAGACCCCCTTCCTGTCCAGGCCATTTTTCAGTATTCAGCGCTGCAGCACTTTGACTGACATTTATTCCGTCAACGCTAGACTGAAATGAATTTTATACCATTTTTTGGGGACACATAGAGCTTTCTTTTGGTGGTATTTAATCACAACTGGGGTTTTTATTTTTTACTACATTAAGGAAAAATTCCAGAAAATTTTGGAAAAGAAAAGTATTTTTTTACATTATGTTATAATACAATTACCCAATTTTTTTTTAAATATAAAAGTCAGCGTCACGTCGGGTAAATAGACACCAAACAAGTTAATCTTTAAAATTGCGCGCACCCGCGAAATCGCAAATAAGCTACCATACCCAAAATTGACCATAGGCGACGCTTTAAAAGCTTTTACCGCTCATCAATTTAGTGTTATCAGTGATTAATGGCCCTAGAATTATTGCTCTCACTGCGACGTTTGTGGCGATATGTAACATGTGCGGCGTAATGGGCGCAATCATCGTTTTTGCACATATGCGCAGCCGACGCATGTTTGCACGCATGTATGTATGGGTGGGGACTTTAAACAAAATTCTGTTTTTTTTAATTCTTTTTCATGTGTAATTTAAAACATTTTTGGGGAACCTTAATTTTTTTAACAATTTTTTTTTCACTTAACTTTCTTGCTATCACATAGGGGACTAAGAATCCCCCTTATGTGATGGCAAATAGGATGTGACAGGTCCTCTTTATGGAGACATCAGGGGTCTCCAAGACCCCTAATGTCACCTAGGACCCCCCAAAAAGCTAATGAAGCAGAGATCTGCTTCATCAGCTTCTCTCCAGCGTCTGAAGCTGGAGAGTGAAACAAGAATGCGTACGTGATATAATATACATCACTTCCGCATTCTGACAGCGGAGAGGGGACTGGAGGGAGATCATGTACCAATCTCCCTCTGATCCCCTGTTACAGAGGCACTATGCTGGTTCCGTGCTCGCACCAGGCACAGCGGAGCCCGGGACCAGCGTGACAGCGAGAGGGGGAGAGCCGCGGATGGGGGGGAGGGGGCACGGACCGGCAGCTTATACAAGAGATCCGCCGGCTATAGAGCTTGTATGTTAACAAGCATCGCTGCCTGTTTTTAAATCTCGGTCGTTACCCCGTTCACGGGTGCGGCATGCGCGAGTGGACGGGGCTAACAGGCCGTATATACACGACCTGTTTTATCCAGGAAGCTCCCGGGAGGCGGTTAAGGAATGTTTTCTGAGTAGGGGGAATGTTTTTACCTTTTCATTAAGCTTGATCCTTAAAGTGTATTTCCACCTTCGCAGCCAATATATTTGTTACATGTTCCCATTCACATAGCATAAGCTAAACAAAAATGTTAAAAATATTTAAATTGCTTTTAATTGGGTTAGAGGTTAACATTCCTTCTTGCTTCTATGGTAATACCTCGGTTCACGAACGCTTCAGCAAGGTACAGCAAAATTTTGCTTCCATTCGCAAACTCTAATTCGGGGTATGAACATGTCCGCTGCCATCTTTCCCGCTCTGACATGTGGGTGTGGCTCCCTTTAGTCGAGATTGCGGTCGCAGACAGAACTGTGCAAACTTGCTGTGAAGCTTTTTTGTGTGCTTTATAGCAACTACAGTAGTGTACAGTATAATGCAATCCAGCATGGCGTTAAAGAAAGTGCAAATGTTAATGTTTACTCTCTTCATACTGTACTGTACTTTGTTTCATATTTTTGTGGCTAATGGTTCAGAATGGATTAACCTCATTTATATTGAACCTTATGGGGAAATTTGATTCGGTTTGTGACCAATTCGGTTCACGAACAGAATTGTGGAACAAATGAAAGGAGAACTATGGGGTTAGGGCTTTCCCCCATAGTTCTCCTAAGGGTAACGGGAGGGCATAAACTAGCGTCCTCCCGTCACCCTAAGCTCAGTATACAGCGATCTACAGCCTGCGGTATACTGAGACAATTCTGTCTGGATCCGCCCAGCCGCGGGATGGACAGCTGGCTCTGCCTATCCAGAGGCAGAGCCAGCTGTACCTGCCCCTCCCCCGTCCGTTCCGCCTGTCAGCTCTGGAGGATCGGACAGGGGAGGGGGAGAATCCCTGCAGGGCGCCGTGAGTGACAGTCACGGCTCCTTGCAGGGAGATGATCGAGAAGTGAGCAAGCGCTGGTATGTGTTCGCTCACTTCCCGATCTACTGAGCCGACCAGTTAATTCTGCAGGTTCTATACCCCCACCCCCGTTACGATATTTATAGGAATTTTTCATCTTTATTGCTTCAATTCACTTCACTTTAAACTCCCTGCTCCTTTTAAAAACTGCATTTTTTAATAACTTTGATTTTTAAAGTCCTACCCCCATAGACTTGTGTAGCGCTACCCCCGCAAGGGCCGCTGTAATATACGGGCCTTCTGTCCCACACCAGTGATGACTCACCCTCACCTGGACCCAAGTAACACCAATACACCGTTTATACTTTTGGATGGGCTTTATTAAACTAGCAATAAGCCCTGGAAAAAGATAAACTGAATAACAGGATAACAATATCAAATGCAATGATATGATACAATCGCTCAGCAGATTAAACCAGCATTGGTGTTCGTTCACTTTACCC
>NW_017307841.1:74450-76042 GCF_000935625.1 Nanorana parkeri
GAGCCGCGGATGGGGGGGAGGGGGCACGGACCGGCAGCTTATACAAGAGATCCGCCGGCTATAGAGCTTGTATGTTAACAAGCATCGCTGCCTGTTTTTAAATCTCGGTCGTTACCCCGTTCACGGGTGCGGCATGCGCGAGTGGACGGGGCTAACAGGCCGTATATACACGACCTGTTTTATCCAGGAAGCTCCCGGGAGGCGGTTAAGGAATGTTTTCTGAGTAGGGGGAATGTTTTTACCTTTTCATTAAGCTTGATCCTTAAAGTGTATTTCCACCTTCGCAGCCAATATATTTGTTACATGTTCCCATTCACATAGCATAAGCTAAACAAAAATGTTAAAAATATTTAAATTGCTTTTAATTGGGTTAGAGGTTAACATTCCTTCTTGCTTCTATGGTAATACCTCGGTTCACGAACGCTTCAGCAAGGTACAGCAAAATTTTGCTTCCATTCGCAAACTCTAATTCGGGGTATGAACATGTCCGCTGCCATCTTTCCCGCTCTGACATGTGGGTGTGGCTCCCTTTAGTCGAGATTGCGGTCGCAGACAGAACTGTGCAAACTTGCTGTGAAGCTTTTTTGTGTGCTTTATAGCAACTACAGTAGTGTACAGTATAATGCAATCCAGCATGGCGTTAAAGAAAGTGCAAATGTTAATGTTTACTCTCTTCATACTGTACTGTACTTTGTTTCATATTTTTGTGGCTAATGGTTCAGAATGGATTAACCTCATTTATATTGAACCTTATGGGGAAATTTGATTCGGTTTGTGACCAATTCGGTTCACGAACAGAATTGTGGAACAAATGAAAGGAGAACTATGGGGTTAGGGCTTTCCCCCATAGTTCTCCTAAGGGTAACGGGAGGGCATAAACTAGCGTCCTCCCGTCACCCTAAGCTCAGTATACAGCGATCTACAGCCTGCGGTATACTGAGACAATTCTGTCTGGATCCGCCCAGCCGCGGGATGGACAGCTGGCTCTGCCTATCCAGAGGCAGAGCCAGCTGTACCTGCCCCTCCCCCGTCCGTTCCGCCTGTCAGCTCTGGAGGATCGGACAGGGGAGGGGGAGAATCCCTGCAGGGCGCCGTGAGTGACAGTCACGGCTCCTTGCAGGGAGATGATCGAGAAGTGAGCAAGCGCTGGTATGTGTTCGCTCACTTCCCGATCTACTGAGCCGACCAGTTAATTCTGCAGGTTCTATACCCCCACCCCCGTTACGATATTTATAGGAATTTTTCATCTTTATTGCTTCAATTCACTTCACTTTAAACTCCCTGCTCCTTTTAAAAACTGCATTTTTTAATAACTTTGATTTTTAAAGTCCTACCCCCATAGACTTGTGTAGCGCTACCCCCGCAAGGGCCGCTGTAATATACGGGCCTTCTGTCCCACACCAGTGATGACTCACCCTCACCTGGACCCAAGTAACACCAATACACCGTTTATACTTTTGGATGGGCTTTATTAAACTAGCAATAAGCCCTGGAAAAAGATAAACTGAATAACAGGATAACAATATCAAATGCAATGATATGATACAATCGCTCAGCAGATTAAACCAGCATTGGTGTTCGTTCACTTTACC
>NW_017307841.1:83213-88593 GCF_000935625.1 Nanorana parkeri
GCCGCGGATGGGGGGGAGGGGGCACGGACCGGCAGCTTATACAAGAGATCCGCCGGCTATAGAGCTTGTATGTTAACAAGCATCGCTGCCTGTTTTTAAATCTCGGTCGTTACCCCGTTCACGGGTGCGGCATGCGCGAGTGGACGGGGCTAACAGGCCGTATATACACGACCTGTTTTATCCAGGAAGCTCCCGGGAGGCGGTTAAGGAATGTTTTCTGAGTAGGGGGAATGTTTTTACCTTTTCATTAAGCTTGATCCTTAAAGTGTATTTCCACCTTCGCAGCCAATATATTTGTTACATGTTCCCATTCACATAGCATAAGCTAAACAAAAATGTTAAAAATATTTAAATTGCTTTTAATTGGGTTAGAGGTTAACATTCCTTCTTGCTTCTATGGTAATACCTCGGTTCACGAACGCTTCAGCAAGGTACAGCAAAATTTTGCTTCCATTCGCAAACTCTAATTCGGGGTATGAACATGTCCGCTGCCATCTTTCCCGCTCTGACATGTGGGTGTGGCTCCCTTTAGTCGAGATTGCGGTCGCAGACAGAACTGTGCAAACTTGCTGTGAAGCTTTTTTGTGTGCTTTATAGCAACTACAGTAGTGTACAGTATAATGCAATCCAGCATGGCGTTAAAGAAAGTGCAAATGTTAATGTTTACTCTCTTCATACTGTACTGTACTTTGTTTCATATTTTTGTGGCTAATGGTTCAGAATGGATTAACCTCATTTATATTGAACCTTATGGGGAAATTTGATTCGGTTTGTGACCAATTCGGTTCACGAACAGAATTGTGGAACAAATGAAAGGAGAACTATGGGGTTAGGGCTTTCCCCCATAGTTCTCCTAAGGGTAACGGGAGGGCATAAACTAGCGTCCTCCCGTCACCCTAAGCTCAGTATACAGCGATCTACAGCCTGCGGTATACTGAGACAATTCTGTCTGGATCCGCCCAGCCGCGGGATGGACAGCTGGCTCTGCCTATCCAGAGGCAGAGCCAGCTGTACCTGCCCCTCCCCCGTCCGTTCCGCCTGTCAGCTCTGGAGGATCGGACAGGGGAGGGGGAGAATCCCTGCAGGGCGCCGTGAGTGACAGTCACGGCTCCTTGCAGGGAGATGATCGAGAAGTGAGCAAGCGCTGGTATGTGTTCGCTCACTTCCCGATCTACTGAGCCGACCAGTTAATTCTGCAGGTTCTATACCCCCACCCCCGTTACGATATTTATAGGAATTTTTCATCTTTATTGCTTCAATTCACTTCACTTTAAACTCCCTGCTCCTTTTAAAAACTGCATTTTTTAATAACTTTGATTTTTAAAGTCCTACCCCCATAGACTTGTGTAGCGCTACCCCCGCAAGGGCCGCTGTAATATACGGGCCTTCTGTCCCACACCAGTGATAATTAAGTTTGAGTTCAAACTTTTTCCATGTTCTAAAATTCGAATTTGAACCGAACTCGGGGGTGTTCAGCCCATCACTAGTCATTTCCTCTCGTGCCATTAACAGTTGTAAAGATAAACTCTAATTTGTTGACATTTTCAAAAACATGTGTAGTTATTTTGGCCTAGATTGTTAACTTCTCCTGCCTTCTCCAAACTCTTCACCCTTTTGTGAGTAACCCTGTGTATATTCTCTAAGTTTGAAGAGCAAAAAAGACTGTTCTTTTTTAGCCTGATTTTTTTTTTTCTTCCCCCCCTTCGATTTCAAACCTGAAAAGGAAAACTGACAGCTGGATCACCCCGAAAGGGATTTCTAATCTGATTTGTTGCTATGGAATAGAATGAATCTTTCTCCTTTCATACTCTTTTGTAAATAAGGCAGAGTATAAATAGCATTTCAATATCCCTCATATTTTTGTCCTCCCACGCAGCACTGCAACTCTTTAGTTATTTTAATTCATTAGGTTTCATTGAATAGTTATACCATATCATCGAACAGTCGAAGAGAAAGAGAAATGCAGGGAAAAGAGAAAAAAACCACAAGTTTAGATTTTTTTTATACCAGTTCTACGGCATCCAACTCAATAAAATGATAATGAACTTATTATTAGGGCAGCCATTTAAATAACATACATATGTAATGTAGCTTTTTAATTGGCAACAAAAAGTTGCAATATTGCAAGCACGTCATCATGCAACCAAGGCTCAGAGTATTGCTGCACTGCATGGCCCTAAGCCCTCATTCACATGAGAAAAGGCCGGCACGTACAGCTTCGTGCTGTGTGCACGGCTGTATCAGGCAGCTCCCGGGAAGGACAGGTGCAGCATGCGATTAGTACGCAGCCCCCGTCCTTCTCTATGGGACTACATGGCCGTACGCCGCCCTACGCTCACCTGAATTGCACGTCTGGGCGGGAGTCCGTAGTCGTATGCTGACAGGATGGATCCTTTCTGCGTCCGAGCCAGGAAACACACACCCAGAGGGATCTGCACTTGGGGTGAGCGTAGGGCGGCATACGGCCACGTAGTCCCATAGAGAAGGACGGGGGCTACGTACTAATCACACGCAGCACCTGTCCTTTCCCGGAGCTGCCCGATACGGCTGTGCACGTGTAAATGAGGGCTTACAAGTCATTACATGAACACCATTGAGTGCAACAGTAAGGACCTCCCTTCCCCCCAGTCTTCAATGCAGGAGAAGAGAAAGCACCCATGTTGTCATTGAAATGCTCAAAAGACGGGGGGTAAGGGGACAGGGTGTTTGTGTTTTGTTTTTGGGGGGGCAACTAGATTGAATATGTAAAGGGAATCTCTCACTTAGCCTTAAAGAAATATAAAAAGTTTTAAAGTTTTTAGGCTGTTTAGAATTCTGATCAAATCGCGTGAATATAGTGAATAGCCCGTACAGCAGCCCTTTGGTTCAACTGAACCGAAGGGCAGAGGCAGCCGAAGAGAGCCGAAGGATCCCAAAGTGTTAACAGCCAGGCAGGAGGAAGTGTCTAGAAAACACAGGAAACTCCACAGAACCTAGGAGGGAGTTGTAGTAGCACAGGTGTGCTAGAAAAAGCTGAGTAAGCTGCTGGTCTATACTGGACATTGCTAAGAAATGTTTATTCTGTGAGAAGTTACTAAAATGTTCTGGTGCTGTACCTGCCTAACAAAACTTAAGTCTGTGAGACTTTATTTTGTATTATATGCTGAAGATAAGCAAATGTTATTTTGCTACATGCTGATGACAGGCTATTTTTGTTGGATTTCCTTGATTGTCTGCCTTCGGGATAAATAAAGGCTGTTTCTGTTTGACTGGAAAACGGCTTTAAGACTGATCCCTGCACGCTTACCATTGTGCTGAGTCCCCCAAATACCACACGGGATATTTAATAACATCTCGTCTGTCACACATCAGATGGAAGTCCGATCTCAGCTGTTGGTCCAAGATTGTTTTCAGGATAGACTGCACATGGAGAGAGCATAGTCCAGTCCAGAAATATTCCAGAACACCTGTGCTGGAAGACACAGATCTGATCCAGTGGGGGTGATTTACTAACCTAAACACACGCACGCACCAGGTGCGTGTGATTTTCACGCAGCAAAACGTATTTATCAACCAAAAAGTCTCTAAAAGCATATTTCCACTAATGCCATATATGTAAAAATCATGCACATGATGCATATATAATGCTGCTTCACAGTTTAGACAAAAATGGTTTGCTCATGCATTTACATTCCTGCATTCATCAACGCAAGCAACACAACATAGAGCTAATTTACACAACATCACCTTGCAATTTATGCTTGGCTTTGCACAACACACCTGCTGGGTGTGTACACACTACAAAGGTGTTTAGATTCCACCCATAGATCATGCTGGGAGGGAACACACTACAGAGGTGTATACATGTTCGTGGTGTGTTTATAGGGTTAGTAAATCAACCCCAGTGGCTGAGCAGTGCTGTAGCTGGTTCTCCTCAAGGCAAGATCACAGTTGCTGAGTACTTCTGGGTCGTCAGGTGTCAGGCGTTGCTAGGCAAGGCTTGACAAAGGAGGTGAACCTCTGAAATGCGCAATGGTAAATGGAGGCGGTATGTAATATTGTCACCATCCCCTAGTGCAGGGTTAGGTAAACGTTAGCCCTCCAGCTTTGAGGAAACCACAAATCCCATGAGGCATTGCAAGACCACAGATATGGCTCCGAGAGGCATCATGGGAGAGGGATAATACGGAGAATGTAGTTAGAACCAGTAAAGGGGGTTTAGTGTCACCAGGAATGGAGAGGACTTCCCCTGAGAAGAGGCACATACAACAATAAACACATGAAATGGGACCTCACCCTTCACCAAGAGAAATGTTATCTCGTGGAATTCATTCTTACTGCTTTCAAGTGTTATTTTAAAACTGTATGTAGATCTGTTTTTCCCCACATTTGAGCTAGTGTTGTGATTAATTCTAACCACAAGCAGCATGCATGCTCTGTGCGCAATTAAGTACTTAAAATAGAACAAAAATCTAATGAGAATGTGTTGAAACATGAATTGGTACAATGACATTTAAAACTGGGCATTCTTTTCTATCTCTATTTATCACATTCCTAAATTATATTACTTTTTTTCCCATTCCAAATGCCATGTGTTCAAATGTCAAATTGAGGAATTATTTATTAAATGTGTCTGGTATTTACTCCTTGCTAGGAGTCAAGTGCAAGAGTTTACTCCTGCGTCAGCCTGTGCCAGCTTTCACAAGTTGCTAATCAGGCTTCTGAACTTCAAAGAGTGGAGTTTCTTAGGCGAGGCAGCTAAAGCAGACTTGCAGTATAATTGAAGGTTCTGCTTGCACACGACATTCACGGATCACCTACTATTATAAGGTTTAAAGTGGACCTGTAAATAAAAAAAAGTTACCAGAGACCTATTTACAAAACACTGTGCCCCTGGCGTCCCACCCAGCTCCTGGTAACCAGTGACATCCATTGAAAGAGTAACTGCTCTTAAGATTTCAGCTGCTCTGAGTTCCCTAGGAGGTGCAGAAGGAGTGCAACATGAAGTAAGGTAAGTATCCATGGCATTTCCAGGGTATGGCCCCTTTGGAATGTGGCCTGGGTGCCACTTGAAGGGGTGGGGTAGGGCCTCTCTGTGGGTCACGTTTTTCATCCCACCCAGCTCCTGGTAACCAGTGACATCCATTGAAAGAGTAACTGCTCTTAAGATTTCAGCTGCTCTGAGTTCCCTAGGAGGTGCAGAAGGAGTGCAACATGAAGTAAGGTAAGTATCCATGGCATTTCCAGGGTATGGCCCCTTTGGAATGTGGCCTGGGTGCCACTTGAAGGGGTGGGGTAGGGCCTCTCTGTGGGTCACGTTTTCCCCACACATTTCCCCCTCAGCTCTTAGCAATCAGGGATGCTCTGGCCGGCGTCCTGGCCAGCTCCTGGCAACCAGTGA
>NW_017307841.1:96615-98275 GCF_000935625.1 Nanorana parkeri
TATATATATATATGGCCCTTAAACATGTCCACGCCTGGTTCTTAGCAGCCTGGGACACTCTGGCCCAGGTCCTCAGCTCCTGGCAACCAGTAACGTCAATGGTTGCTAAGAACCAGGCGAGATGCTGGCCAGAGCATTCTGCCAACATACATATGTACCCATCCGTTTAGGTTGCTAAGAGTCAGATGGGGTGGGACGCTGGCCAAAGCACCCCTGATTGCTAAGAGCTGGGCAGGGAGATGTGTGCGGCAAACTTGAACCACAGAGCGACGCCCCCCCTTCATGTGGCACCCAGGCCACGTTCCACATGTGCCAAATCCTGGATATGCCACAGATACTTACCTTATCTGACATTGCACTCTTTAGGCACCTCCTGGGGAACATAGACCAGCTGAAATCTTGAGAGAAGATGCTCTTGCAATGGACAGGAGTGTCTTCTCATCAGATGTATAACTGAACTGCACTCCCCATAAATCTACCTTTAATGATAGTGGAGTCATATCCAGCGTTAGGGAAGATGGGGAAGGGGGGTGGAGCAGAGTAAGTATAAAACTAACTGTGTTACTGCAGGGTCTGCTTCAAGCTCTGCTAAGTACTAGTCGCTTTTCAACTCGGAAAAACAGTTTTGATTTATATGCTAAACATTTGAAATTCTGTTCAGCCACTCTTGTGGTACACGCCCCTCTCTGTCACAGTACATATAGTATACAGGCAAATTATTAGCGTGGAGTGTGGTCTGCACAGAGCTCTGACCTCACCCCTACTGGAGACATTTAGAGTTGTAAAGCAGATTGTGAGCCAGATCTCGTCAGCCAAAATCAGCTTTTGTGAGCATCAAGCTTCCTTGGCTAAACTGAAACAAATTGCCACAAACGCACTCCAGAATTTTGTGGAAAGCCTTTCCAGAAAAGTGGAGGCTGTTAGAGCCACAAAGAGTGAAGGTGGTGAAATTGTACCTTGCTAATAATACCCAATCATGTGCAGGGAAATAATGTACATGCTTGCACATGATTGGGTGATGGAAGTCAGCAGAGCTTCACCTCATTCAGTAAACTAAGGGGAAACTTCCAGTACAAAGTGCAAATTCCCTTCCAAAGTGAAAAGCTTATTTGCCTTTAGTAAATGAACCCTAAAATGTAGCTAGTAAGGTGACACCATTATCTTCTTTCCTGCTTTAACACTGCAGCTTCCTGTGTCACATGAACGTTAACTGGGGAGCATATGAAATTAATCCTTATTCCCTATGCTCCTCAGCTCTATCTAGTGGCCATAATGTTGTATTTTACAAATATTACATTCAACCTGAACAGAAAATATGCTAAGAACATTAATTTATGCCGCTATTAGTACAGAATAACACCTCTCTTCATAGCGATACGATTGTATTACAATAAAACGTAAAGGGGATTACAAGCTCTAGATATACGAATATACCGCCATAGATGTTTTCACGCAATGGGCTTAGTAAATGTTAATTATATTACTAGAGCATCTCCCCGAGGACCTGAGAGTTAGGAAGGTTATTACACATGGTATAGTTATATACAAATATCATTAGTAGATGTGAACTAGGCTTTAATGAACATTTACAATTGACTCAATTTAGCATACTGCATTATAAGTAATCTAGGCATTCATATAACATAAATAAAATCTGTCT
>NW_017307841.1:98354-108141 GCF_000935625.1 Nanorana parkeri
TCACAAGCGCAAACTTATATCTTTTCTAAATTAGTGGACACATTACTGGATTCATTTTTTTTTTATTTTATTTGCTTTAAAGTATATGAAGTGGGATACCATAGCATATCTGGCACCCAATACCAATCATACAAAAAAAAATGATTACTTGCAACAATAAAGCGGCACATTCGTAGAGAAGAATGGTTAAATAAAACCAGTGCAATAATTTTAATATAAGTAATGATTAATTTAATATAATTTAAGTAAAAATTTCTTTCGTTATAAATGCTTTTCAGCCTACCCAAAAGAATAACTTAATAAAACATGATCGGAAACTCCTGATCTAGGACAACAAAGCTGAACTGGAAAGTGAGCTGAATTGGAGAATGTATCCAAATCAGCTATGTTGTTCTAGATTGTTCACTTCTCCGGCCTTCTCCAAACTCTTCACCCCTTAGTTAAAAGACCTGTTAGTGTCTACTGAGCAACCTGCAACTGTTGAGACACGACACATTGGAGTGGTCAGTGGCTGGATTAAAAAAATACCTCATGCCAACATTGGTGACTGGAAAGTGTCCCTTATATTTCCTGATGGCCTAGTGAGGCACTTTGCCCCCCAAAAATATCAACTTACATGTCCTGCAAATCCCAACACCTCTTTCTTCATATAGTGATAACATGCACCAGAGTGCACCGTCACAATGGTAACAGTGCATTTGCTGGCATCCCGCCGTGCTCCTGGTAACCAGTGACATCACCGGTTGCCAGGACCTGGGCGAGCCGCTGGCTAGAGCGTCCCAGGTTGCTAAGATCTGGACAGGGAGATGCAGAACCATTACACATCACCCTACCCAGCACATAGCAGCGTCACTCTCCACCCGCCTTAGGCAGCAAAAAAAGCTAGGGACAACCCTGCACAGTGGATTGTAAGCGGTTGACACCAAGTCAGATTCAGACACTGCTTGCATTTAAAAAAAAATACATATGAGGATGTATTGACCAATACAGAGCTGTATCAATGTGTACCCTTTATATAGGCTTGGAGTTCCCTTTTAAATGCCAAGTTCCCTCGACCTGTTCCGTCCCCACTGTCTTATTTTTAGTGCAGCGTCTGCTGAACGGCGTCCTTAGGATTAGCATACATTCCATTTTTAATTTAAGAGATGCGCTACCTGTTGAAAGAATTCCAGTAAACATCAGAGCAATCAAAGGCGACGGGCTCCCTCCATCACTCCGTCTCCATCAACACAAAAGGTCATCTGCATGCTTCTATAGCAACACAGTCTGCAGATCAATCAGATATGGCAAATCTGCTAGGCAGCCAGGAAAGTAACTGCGTCTGGCTCTGACTTCCATCAGGTAGCCGGATCCACCGCTGTATTCTATATGCACTGAATCATTTATCACCCTCTGTTCTGGAAGAAGTAATGAGTTACATTAACATTCTAAACAGGGTTTGGACGAGAAGTGCTCATATCCTTGTTAAAGTATTTTTCAACAATGAAAGAGCCTAAAAAAAAAAAATTGCACGTCAGCTCCGTCCAAATTTTTAGAACTGAGTTGTCTTCCCTTAAAGTGATATTAAAGTCAAAAGGAATGTAAGCTATTTCAAATGCTGATTAAATCACTTACAATGCAGAATCAGCTGGTCTCCTGAGCAATGACCCTGATATCCTGTTGTAGGGTGGCTCCTTTCCCTTGCAAAGTCCTATGGAGCCACCTTTGTGTGTCTAATAAGCTTTTTAATAGGAGGCTAAAAAGGAACACAAGGGGGTTGATTTACTAACCTTATAAAACACACCACGAACATGTATACACCTCTGTAGTGTGTTCCCTCCCAGCATGATCTATTGGTGGAATCTAAACACCTTTGTAGTGTGTACACACCCAGCAGGTGTGTTGTGCAAAGCCCTGCAATGAATTGCAAGGTGATGTTGTGTAAATTAGCTCTATGTTGTGTTGCTTGCGTTGATGCATGCAGGAATGTAAATGCATGAGCTAACCATTTTTGTCTAAACTGTGAAGCAGCATTATATATGCATCATGTGCATGATTTTTCCATATATGGCATTAGTGGAAATATGCTTTTAGAGACTTTTTGGTTGATAAATACGTTTTGCTGTGTGAAAATCACACGCACCTGGTGCGTGCGTGTGTTTAGGTTAGTAAATCACCCCCAATATGTTTCTTTTTTTTTCTTTACTTGTCAGGTTGCCTTAAAGTGGAAGTAAAATGAGCTAATAAAAGAGCCCCCAGTAGCTTTTAACTATAATGTGCTATTCTGCACAGCATATTAGCACATTATGGCAGACTTACAGTCATGGCCAAAATATTGGGACCCCTGCATTTGTGTCAGATAATGCACCATATTACAGTCAATGTACCCATTGCACTCCTGACCGCACGTCCAACAAAGTATACTGGGTGCTCAATAGTCGACGGATGGCCACCGTCAAAGTAATGCAGAAAAGAAATAGACACCGGCACTCCAATAGTAAATCGATTACGTCTATTTATTGACGTACATCAAAAGCAAAATAACACACTTAGTGCAACGTTTCGGGGACACACAGGAACCCCTTCATCAGACAAAACAAAACTTGTTTTGCCTGATGAAGGGGTTCCTGTGTGTCCCCGAAACATCGCACTAGATAATGCACCATTTCGCGCAGAAAATTGTTGCAATTTCAAATGTTTAGGCATTCTCATGTTTTTTTAAATTTTGTTTATATTGGTATGACACAAAAAAAGTGGAAAAAACTGGACTGGACAAAATATTTGGCACCCTCAATTAATGTTTGATAGCACAGCCCTTGGAAAAAATTACTGAAATCAATTGCTTTCTGTAACCATCAATGAGTTTTTTACACCTCTCCACGTGAGTTTTGGAGCCCTCTTCTTTCGGTAACTGCTCCAGGTCTCTCAGATTGGAAGGCTTCCTTTTCCCAACTGCTTTTTTGAGATCTCTCCACATGTGCTCTATGGGACTTAGATCTGGACACATTGCTGGCCAGTACAGCACTCTCCAGCACTTTGTCTGAAACCATTTCTGGGTTCTTTTTGACGTGTGCTTTGGGTCATTGTCCTGCTGTAAGACCCATGACCTCTGACATCCAGCTTTCTGACATTGGGCCCTACATTGCACACCAGAATTCTTTGGTAGTCCTCAGATTTCATAATGCCATGCACACAGTTAAGACATCCAGTACCTGAAGCAGCAAAGCAACCCTAAAACATCAGTGACCTCCCACCATGTGTGACTGTAGGGGCTGTATTTTTTTCTTTAAAGGCCTCATTTATTTTTCTGAAAACAGTAGAATGATGGGCTGCACCAAAAAGCTGTCATTTTGTTTTATCAAAAAGCTGTTAACTTTGAATCATACCAATACAAACAAAATAAATAAACATGAGAATGCCTAAACATTTGTAATGTGCAACAAGTTTCTGACAGAAATACAGGGGTGCCAATATTTCTGACCATGACTGTGCCAGCCAAAGCGATCCCCTCCAGCGCTGCACTTCTTCCTCATCGGTGCTTCACTCTCCGTTCTGGTCTTCTTGTGGACTCCTTGTTTTGAGTGTTTGGCCACTGGACTGGATGTGCCCTGATGATGTAGGAGTTACTTTATCTTGGCATGCTGAGCCTGTGCTCTGAGCTGCACATACACAGCTCAGTGTACCAGAAAAATAAATTGCTGACAGCTTTTACAGTTGCTGTATTTGCAAGGCAACTCCCGGCTGTCATTGACAGTGGGGAATTGCCAGCAAGTTTGAGTAGAGGGTGACCTAGGGGCAGAAGGACAGGATGCCCTACACACACCCTGTGCACTTACATGATACTTTTTTTGGCCATGTGTAGCACTTCCTGTGTCTCAGCTATAGCTCCAGCTCTGGCTGGCATCCCGTCCAGGTCACTGATATTACCTTAAATGAGATTTTGCGGCGCTAAAAACCCTTTCTGTGTGAATAACTAAATATCTTAATAAATCAAGTAACACTCAAAAAACCGTGATCAGTGCAAAATGCTAGCAGTTTTTTGAGTATTACTTGATTTATTAAGATATTACGTTTTTCACACAGAAAGGGTTTTTAGTGCCGCAAAATCTCCTTTAAACTATTAGGACTTCTCAGTCTGTATTGTGGCTGCTTTATTCCCTTAATAGGTTACCCACAAGTGCAGATCTACATTTTCTATCCCACTGATATTACTGGTTGTCAGGAGCTGGGCAGGACATTGGCCAGAGCATCCTGTTCAGCTCCTGGCAAGCAGTGACTTCTCTAGTTGACAGGAGCTGGCCAGAATGCCAGCCAGAGCATCCAAGGTTGCTAAGAGCCCCATTGCAGGCATCTAGAAGCTTTTATGGCAGAAGAGGCTTACACTGACATATGCAGATTGAAGCTCATCCCTTTGATCTGCAGATAGATAAAACAAAGTGGATGTAAACATAAAAATGCTACTTTGTATCTCTCTATCTCTGTCTGAACAATGTTTCTAAACACTGTACCAGATGGTCTGTTTTTTGACAGGAACAGCTTTTACAGCTGCTGTATTTGCAAGGCAACTCCCAGCTGTCATTTTGACAGTGGGAAATTGCCAGCAAGTGTGAGACATACTACAAATGCCCTGTGTAATTACATGTGGTGTTTTTTGGCCATGTGTAGCACTTTTTGTCCCCAAAACTGATTAAGCTGAGCTTCAGCAATACTTTGCAGTGGACCCTCTCACCTCCAGACTGCAAGGGTTACCTGGTTATTTCATCTAGAGAGTGATGAATACGGTAAAATATTTACTGGGGGGTGATGAATAAGGCAAAATAATGACCTTATTCTTTGCTGCTATAAAATTCTTCCACATTGTACAATTGGTCTGCTCCCCTCCTCTGCGTAACTGGCCACAGCGGTCCTGCATTTTACATGTTGACCTTGAAGGCCAACACACATCCCAGGAACATCAGAGAGAGTGTGCTGCTTGGGAAGCAGATAATACAGTAAATATTTTACCGTATTCATCACTCCTTAGATGAAATAAGCATTTAACCCTTGGAGTGTGTGTGTGTGTGGGGGGGGAGCACCACTGCATGGTGAATTTTGAAGAAAAGCTGGAGTTCAGCTTTAAAGTGGACCATTTAAGTAACTTTGCACCAGTCTGCTGCACAGAAAACAAAGATTTTTTTTTTATTTATATATATATATATATATATATATATATATCTGTACAGAACCTGGCTTAACCCCTTCCCAGGAGACAATGGAACAATGTTTGCGTTTTTACTGCTTTCCAGCTCTCCAATAGAGAAATTTTCCTCAATTTCCTGTCCTGATGACAACATAGACAGGAAGGTGGAAAAACTCTAAAACAACAACACAGACAAAAAATAAAATGCTTTTCTTCAGCAGATTAGGTGAAGACTAGAACCTAGAGAGGGCTAGAAGGCTATAAGTGGATGGATCTGGTAGTGCACGTTCTGGTGGGGGCAGGCCAGTAGGCTGGTGGTGCGTGCTGATGAGTGGGGGCTCAGCTCTGGCTGGCATCCAGCCCAGCTCACTGACATCACTGGTTGCCAGAAGCTAGACAGAACAACGGCCAGAGTGTCCTGCATAGCTCCTGATAACCAGTGACATCTCTGGTTGTCAAGAGCTGGGCGGGATGCCAGCCAGGGCATCCAAGGTTGCTAAGAGGCTGGCTCTTAGCAACCTGGAATGCTCTGGCCAGAAAAGGGGCTTCAGGCACACTGCAAACATTGCTATGTCACTCTGCTTGCCATCCCGCATGTGACCCAAAAACATGCCGACTGAAGCGGCCTCATTATTAATGTTCCTCTTCTCCTCTGTGATTGCAGTAGTTGCAAGGCAAAGGCTTAGCCTGCAGCAGGAAGTGCTGTTACTTGCAGGACCTCCAGGTAAGAAACTCTGCAATAAATTCACAAAAATGATTTGCTTAAGAGAACTGAATATAATTAAAGTAGTATTAAGGTCTGGGCGTTTTTTTACCTTATTGCATTCTCTTAATTCCGGTAAAAACTGCCCAGAACCTTTTTCACCCCCCGGCGTCACCCCCCCTCACACTTAACTGTCAGCGACGCTCGTCCCCGCCGCTTGTCTCAAAGTGATCCGTGATCCTCCGTTCCCCGTACTTCCTGTGTGCAGGGGGAGGATACTGATGGCAGAGGAGCCATAGGCTCCTTCTGCCATCAATCAAAGAGGGAAGGGTCGTGGCCTGCCACAGGGCTGTGTGTATGTATGGACGCACACAGCCACTGTGAGCACGAGCGCACATGGGTGCCTCCATTAGTTTGATGGTGGCACCCATACAGGGGGCAGGGGGAAGAACACTGCAGGAACCCACTTGTAAAGATTTTAAAGAAAAAAACAACAGCCTCAGGCAAAGGTGGACATCCCTATAGCAAATATTTTTTTAAAAAGGAGGGTTTAATATCGCTTTAATCATGATGCCAAACATACTGAAAAACAGATTTTTGGTCTGTATGCACTTTGGGGGTTAATTTATAGATCTTCCATCTAACATATAGCTGGGTGTATTCCGTTCGCACTTCCTTCCTGCCACTTGATAGGAATTTCCTATGCTCCTTGGCTTCATATAGTGACGATAATCTAGTGGTGGTAATGCCATGCGAATGGCATTCGTCCAGCTATTCGCTGGATGGAAGATTTATAAATTAGCTTCTTTAACTTTCAGTAGGCTTGTCTTAGTTCAAGGGTAGCAGCATTATGAAACAAGTTCCCCTTACCCCAGGAACCGCTTCTTGAACTTGTTTCCTTTAGCAAGCACACTGCTTATATGTCTGTGCAAGGCTGCTTTGGCAGCGGGGAAAAGACAACACAACTCCAGCAACTATCCAAGCAGACCAGCAACTATCCAAGCAGACCAGCGAAGAGAAGTGCCCACTCTCCTTTTCACCAAGATCGTCAGTCAATAAGTACACCTTGTTAAAAGATTTTATTTAGTGCATCGATTTCAGATATCAAACCCTTTTATATAGCTGATATTTTTCTTGCAGATAACACAGCATGACTGGTAAAACACCCTCCTTTGAGTTGAATTCCGCAGCTGAGCTGGTGGAAAATATATTAAAATGCCAGCTCAGCACACCAGAGGGCAAAATAAAGCCAGCTTCATTTATACCGCTAAAAGATGATTCTTCTTTCCTTTTATGCCTTTTTTTTCCCCTTTTGCCCATTCCAGCTATGACAATTTTAACATCAATCGTGGGCAAAGCTTATTAAGGCTCTAATGCACTTTCTTTCCATTCAATGAACAACTAAAAGCAGCCAAGCTACTACAGAGCCCTCAGGGTTCAGTAAAAGTTGAAGGATCATCCGGGAGAACGGATGCAAAAGGATCTTAAATTGCCAGAATGAACAGTTACCAGGCACCTCTAGAGGACACTAACCAGATGGTAGATCAATGTCGATTCCATTCTGTGATGTGGCCTGAAGCTTTCGCAGCAGATATGAGGAGACAAAAAATAATTGGAGGGACGTCTAAAAACTCTGAAGATAAAGCTTCAATAGCCTTAGACAAATGGCAGTGTTTAGTTGGTTACTGGGCTATTTTAAACGCATTGGGTTGGCATTGACTTTTCTAGGTTCGTGTAGCTCCTAAGTACAACTGGGAGTCTAATGACCCTTAATGCTGAACTCCAGGAAAACTGCTAAATGCACAGAAGAAATACATATAAGGATGCTACTTTACCTGCCAAAGTATTTGTTTCTCTCTTTCCTTCTGTATTGCAGAATATCTCTGCAATACAGATACTCAATTATCCCACAACCTAGCCTGCTAAAGGGCTTCTGTAAGTGACTGTTATTGTTAAAAGTTGCATTGAAATGTAGCACTGCTCAAAGAATGCGTTTGTTCATGGAACACAGCAAAAGTTTGCGTTTCGCCTGTTTTACCTACCACACAAACACATCTCAATAAGGCATGGAAGGTAATTTCAGCTGCCCCAGACAAAATCTGGAGCAGCTGTGCATGGCAACCAATCACTTTCTGTCTTTCATTTTCAAATCTTAACTGAACAAACTGAAGAGAGAAGCTGATTGGTTCCCATGCACAGCTACTCCAGATTTTGTCTGCTCCAGTTTTGATAAATTCCCCCATGTGGTTTCTAAAGAAATGCAATCCAGGTCAACCACAGCCTCAGAACTGATATCTAAACTACAACATTGATGTCAATTGGAATCTGCTGACCTGGGGTTGATGTAAACTGTACAGGCCATCTTTGGGCAAAAATGTACTCCCCTTTTCATTTTTTTTTTTGTATCTGGCGATACAAAGTTTTACTCATCTAATTCTTTCAGCCGGGTCCCTTACTAGAGCCGTCCCTCGAAGCAAAGGATAAGTAATCTTGTGCTGCCTAATATATCCCCCCTATTTCCAGGTGCCATGAGATAATCAATGTTATTCTGTCAGTGGCCATAATGTTATGGCATGTTAAATATATACAGTATATACATATATACTAAAATCTACATTCTCACTCCATTTTGTGTGCACCATACACACAGGTCATCCTGTATTGTTCACATACCTTGCATAGAAAACTGTAATTCATTTTAGATTAGATTAGATTTACATTGATGGGACTTCTAGCACCTTTCACCTGCATAGTCACAATATTATTAATGATATGTTAATATTTAATGAGGTGGAAAATGTAAATATTCTATAATTTGGCAGGTATGATCTAATATGCTGTAGTAGTAATATGTTATTAAGAATTTGATACGGTTTAATTAATTTTGAAGAAAATGGGGAAAAAATACAAGAGTACAGTTCTCGAGTCAAAATGCAACCACATTTTGAAAGCCAAATAATAATAATAAACTCTTGGTAGCTATAAAAGACACAGATAATGCAGCTTATAATCATTAATACACAGATAAATGTATTTTTTTTTATGCAAGCAGTATAAATTATCTTAGTTTCAATTGGTTATAGCACCTTTCAGCCCCTGTACAACAGAGCTCCGATTAGGAGAGGTAGAAGCAGCACAAGGAGCCTATAAGTTGTGATACAGTGCTTATGTGCTAACAAGGGACATGTTAATAAGAGAAGAGAGCAGAGTGACAGAGAGATGGGCTCATCAGTCTGAGCTTTTTACTTACAGATACTGGGAAGGGGAAAAACTGTGTTACTTAATTGCAGCAACAATCAGGCCTCTATTCTCTGCCAGACAGGACTGTGCTGTGTGTGTGTGCAAGTGTGCATTGTACTTAAGTGCCTGTTTGAGCTCTTACTAAACACAAAACCCTTAACTTGCTTGTTATAGTGGCAGGAAGAGGACAAAAGTCTAGACGCCAGAATTTCCACATTACTGACCTACAAGGCCTCTTTCTGCATTGTGTGGAGATGGCTGTCTTGGTAGAGGAGAAGGACTGTTCATTTTCTTCTGAGAACTGCCCTCCCTGATGACAGGCAGTCTGATGACTGGTGGAAACTAGAAACATTTTCAAGAAACAACAGGAGAGATGGAGGAAGCAAACATCCACAGAAGCAGGGAGATCATTACACTGCAGCTCCTCAGGTGCAGTTTCCTCTCCAGCAAGGAGAAGAATGAGTGACATGACCAGATCTTACTCCATATATCCTGAGACTAGCAGAGACTATGCCTTCAGTCTTACATTGCAGATATACAGCTAAGGGGCTGAAGGCACAGGAACTACACAATTTTGGATGGTTTGGACCAATGACAAAGCTCCCTTGGTCCAAGCTGTCCAATCAAAAAGAGAAAGGAAAAACACTGAGGCCATTGATCTCGATGTCTCAGCAGTGATCTACAAA
>NW_017307841.1:108168-159702 GCF_000935625.1 Nanorana parkeri
CGTCACCGCTGCACTGTGTCTGTGTGGAGACTGCCATTTTGGTACAGGCAGGGCTTTTGATTCCTCATTTCAGAGACTCCAGCAAGAATAACATTGAGCATCGCAGTATTGACATCACCAAATCTCACTCTAAATCTCATGAGACCAGCAGCCAGAGACAGCAATGCCTTAGATCTCACACTGCAGATATACAGCTATGAGGCTGTTGTCACCGGAGTGCCTAGGCACCTTCACATACCAGGAATTCCACTGCTATCAGGGGCATTTCCAGACAAAAGGTATTACTAAGGCCCTTTTCACCTTACCCTATGCTGAGATCATTCACACCAGGCCAGGCATGTCAAACATGGCATTTTCTGGGCCATATGCAGACCATTGGCTCCTTCTTTGTGTCCCTCAGCAGTTTAAGGATTTAATTGAATGAGGCTTCAACTGTTCTCCAGTTAATAACGGCTCCACTTCCTCATACATTTCTGCAGCCAAATACTTTAGCCAATGCTTTATGATGCTTTCACTGGGATAAAATATTGTAAGTTGCAGTTGGTACTAAAATGTTAATTACCAAGAGGCTATAATCTTTTTCTGAAATTAAAGTGTATGTAAATCCTATTAGTAACTAATAGTTCTCTTTTCATATTTTAAACACAGTTAGCCAAGTTTTTATTTCCTTCATTGCCGCTTGTAAATTTCTAGTAATAAATACCTGTTGATTCCGCCAGTTTCAGCTCTGTCATAGCGCTTCCTTTTTTTTGAGTTAATATATTTTTATTTCAAAATTTCAAAATACATATAGATTTACGGGGAGGGAAGTTCAAATGTTAATTCATTAATCCCCCATATGTGCGGTGCGTGAGAATTTCTGTTTATTCCTCTATCTCTTAAATTTCAATACTATATTCTTCATAGTTTCTTACCCCACCACCCATAATATGTGAGTGTATTCCCTATTTCTATGTGTTCCCCTTGAAATATACATATCAACCTATGGGTAGTAGAGTGTGAATCACCCTCCTATAATAATATAATATAATAAGTTCCATTTAATCTTCCATGTTGTGTACTAATCCAACTATGTATTCTAACTACGTGTGATCATCTATGTGACGTGTTACCCTTTAATACCACCTAGAATTCTAATTTCTAGGCCCTGTGAAGGTACCACCTACCCCCTTTTTACTTTTAAATAAATATATTTATTTATCTTTGGACTTCCTTTAACCTTTCCCTGCCCGGCCCGCAATCTGTAGATAAACCTTCCCCTGCTAAGTATACATTCATCAACATTTCCTCTTTAAGGGGTAGCAGCCAGCAAATTTTTTACAGCTGCTACCTGTCATACCAAGCTGTCACCGACAAGCTGGTTTCCAATGACAATCGAAAAAACAGGCTGAAGTCTTCATTCACAAAGTAAGCCTTCATTCTGCATATGGCACTGCAGATGTGACTACTGCCGGAAGATGTCAGTGTGCATCTGTTGACTACTGCAACTGTCAAATACAATTGGAGGCTATAAAAAAAGTATTTTTGATAAACAAGAAATTGTATTAAAACAATGTATCAAAATAAAGCCTTACATGTCCATAAAAATTATAAAAGTTATTAGTAAGGCAAATTATTTCTAGATTTGTAGTCAAGTCAACCTACGGATGTTGACCCTGCTTAATGTAGCTTGGGCTTCTAGGCTTCAATATAGACTGAAATTGTGTTAATCCGTGAATCAATCAAACTTAATAAAAATGTGGATATATACAACAAATGTACATATATACATATCAAATAAATTGAAAAAGTTTTTTAAGACAAGTGCTGTGTACTTCTTTTTTCAAACACCATGGGTGCAATAAGGTGTTCCAAGTGTGGAAAGTTTATAAATTTAAAAAAAGAGTTTATAAATTCAAAGAAACAGAAAAATGTTCCGTGATAATTGTTGGGGATGCGGGCTAATGCCGTACGTCTCCCCTCGGGGTGTGTACTCACCACAATGTAGTGGCTGTAGTAAGCAGCCTGAAACGCTTTGAAGGAAACAGATTTTCCCCCAGCCGTGACGTCCTCGCCGTAACTCTCAACGGTCCCCAGCCAGCAGACGGTTTGTCTCCAAAATCATATAAGAAAAGAGCCTCTCATTGCGTAGCAATTTCAAAAAGGATTTTATTTGAATCAAGTAAAAGCAGGACAACGAAAAATATTCCGATCGGCAGACAGTATACTCTGTAAACTCCTGTGTCTGGTGTAGACGTACGAGGGGAGACGTACGGCATTAGCCCGCATCCCCAACAATTATCACGGAACATTTTTCTGTTTCTTTCAATTTATAAACTCTTTTTTTGAATTCATAAACTTTCCACACTTGGAACACCTTATTGCACCCATGGTGTTTGAAAAAAGAAGTACACAGCACTTGTCTTAAAAAACTTTTTCAATTTATTTGATATGTATATATGTACATGTGTTGTATATTTCCACATTTTTATTAAGTTTGATTGATTCACGGATTAACACAATTTCTGTACATCATTTATTGTTTATTGTTTGTGGTATATTGTCTTAACCACATTCACTCAATTTATCCTTATTGCTGCAGCCTTCTTATTTAATCACTTAGTTTAGACAGAGCACTTTTGTTTCACCCATCCAGCGCAGAATCAATAAACACATATTCAATATAGACTGGTCACAAAAGGGTTATTAAAGTGTAGTGCACCCCCTAAGGAGCTGCATACAGTAATAAATCAATGGGTCTTCCTGTGTTTCCTCTGTGATGAACCTCAATAATAATGTCACAACACACCAGCACACCTTCAAATGAAACATACCTTGTTCCTAGCATCAGTTGCTATGGGTTACCATGGCTCATTAATCTTCATGTCTAGGGATATTTTCATTCACTTCGCCCATTAGCAATTACCACCCTCTATGGTGACCGATGTCCAGACTGTAGGTAAGATGCTGAGAAACTTGTATTGATGAACTTAAGGGAGGGAGGTTGAGGGTTAGGATCATCCAGATAGATGTAGACTCATTTAAGTGGCAGGGTGTGGAAGCTGTCTCCATTCACAGCATGAAGAACACCTGGCACAGCAGCACTTGAGGTAGAAGTCATCAGTCCTATTCATCCTTGTTTTCAGTAACCACTGAGCCCCCAGACTCAGGCTTCAGTGTAAGCACATGGCTTTTCCCCAGGCTTCAGGCCCATCCATCTCAGACAGTCCATAGCAGCCTCCCCCCAGGCAAGGTCAGGGGGAGAAAGAGAGCTCACATGGTCCACCCCAAGTATTTATCTCTTCTCCCAACATGCACCACTGGCCATTAACCTCACAGTGATTGGCAAGGGACACATACCAACTTATAGTAATCTTTCATTGGTTGCTCTGCTCTGTGGCCAGGGTACACCCAGCAGCAGACAGATGCAAACAATGAGAGACTGATTAGGGGAAACCAGATGAACATAGACCACAAACCAGCATCAGACTGATTTCAATATGACAACTAAATTTAATAGCTCTCCCACCTACAGGGTGCTACAAATGTTAATAGTGTTAAAAATGTTACAGTGGTAACCACAGGCTCCCAATGCTGCACTAGCATTGACACCTTCCCACTCGCACTCCTGCACTGTATTCATAAAATCAGCAGTGCTTTTAAAGGCACATGCTAGCCATTAGACTTTGTCCTGGCCCTGCAGACTAAAACAAAGCAGCATAGCTGTAATGTGACAGCTAAATAAAAAGGGAACAATGAGTATGGCATTTTTCTGATTACTGGTAGATTGGTGGAAAAGAACAGAGTTTACAGATAGACAGGTGTTCAATAGGGATGAGGTTGGGTTTCTGCACAAGTCCTTTGAGATCCTTCTCACCAAACTCATCAAACCATGTCCTTATGGAGCTGGCTTTGTGCACAGGGGCACAATCATGGTAGAACAACAAAAAAAAGGGGCCTTCACCAAACTGTTCCCACAAGGTGGAAGTCCACAATTGTCTGAAATGTCTTTGAATACTTTAACATTAACAGCACCCTTCACTGGAAACACCTGAACTCAATAATTTGGTTGGGTGTTCTTATACGTATGGCCACATAGTGTATTTAAAGATGGAATGGCCCTCAGGAAACATAACGTATAAACGTATTAAATGTATTTTACCCTGTGCTGGTTACTGTTTTATTTGAATATGACCTGCCTGGTACATACCGATAACACATATTTCTATGTGGAAGGCATTCTGTGCCAAGACTCTGGTGCCAAAATAAATGGATTCTGTATTTTCTATAAAGTGTAACGTCTTGCTGAGCACTATGTAATTTGTGCTTTTCTTATTCAATAATGTTTAGATTAGCTTTGCCATAAAGTGACCTCTGCTACTCAATACTGATGAGTAATGACCCAAATTTAATTAAGGGAAACACTACGTACACTAATTAGCAACAAGGTTTGCATGACAAAACAGTCAAATGACAAAGTATGCAGCGCTCTTGCCGGTAAACACATTATGCGCTTTTCATACAAACTGTCAGTTGCAGAACTGTATGACATTGCTGAGAAAAATGGCCACTGAAATGTGGAACGCTATAATTTCTCTTTCACACAATCACAAATAGCGGGAACCTTGGCTATTTGCTCCAGAAGGAAAACTGTTCCTTTAAAGCATTTCTAAACTTAAAACCAAAAAATGTTATATATTGCAGCTTACCAATCCTTAGATGCGGTGGCTGCATTAGTTTTCTTTTTTTTAGGCTCGTTTTCCTTTATTTTCCTGGTGATTCGACCAGCAACACTCTTCCTGTCTTAAGGGCTCGTTTCCATAAGCCTGTGCGCTCATCACACTGTACCGCGCCCGGAACACAAGGGATCCGATACACAGTCTCCTTGCATTCTGGTGGGATGGGGCGTGGTAGTGCCATTTATGACATGGCCCCAGCCTGCAGTGCGATCAGCCACGTGGTAATAAAATGCCCTGCGTTCCAGTGCGGTACGATCACACAAAATAGTGCATGGACGAACGCAAGGAGACTTTGTGTATGCGATCCCTTGCGTTACGGGCACGGGACAGTGCGATGAGTGCACAGGCTGGTAGAAACGAGCTGTCACGATCTGGGATCAGGCTCAGAGTCCAGCAGCTGAAGCAGCAGGCAATTCGTAGTATAACAGGCCGGGTTCGGTACACAAGCAGACGGTAGTGGTGGAGGAGCAGGCAGAAGCGTAGTCAGTGAACAAGCCGAGGTCAGGAGCCAAAGGTATCAGGTATGTAGCAGGAGACGGAGAGAGTAGTCGGTGAATCAGCCGCCAAGGGTCGGTACACGGGAAGCAGTATGAGTAGATTGTAGCACAGAAGGAGCAGGAAGCAAGATCAAGGCAGGAGCACAATAATCTGGCAAAGAGGCATGGCTTAAATAGGAAGTTCAAGGGAGGAGCAAGGAGTTCAGAGTTCAGCAGAGATTAGGTATAACTGAGGATACACAGGAGATCAGGCAAGGAGCTATCCAAGGTGGCTCAGCAGGTAGAACCACCAGCTACAGCAGAGGCTCTGGGTTCAGATCAGGTTCCTGACACGAGCCCTTAAAGGAGAACTATGAGGTGAGTGATTTTCACTCACCTCATAGTTCTAGCCGACCTGTGACAATGAGACTGTCACAGGTCGGCTCAGTAGATCGGGATGCGAGCAGCAGCTCACGGCATACTGCGGCGTCTCAGTATACCGTTAGCTAGAGCTCGCGGTATACTGAGCCCAGGGTGACGGGAGGACACAAAACTAGTTCTCCTTTAAGGTGTCTACACTCCATGGAGCCTCCCTTGGGCAGCATTATTATCACCCTGTAGAGAGGGTAGTGTTAGATGGACTAGTAGATTTAGATGGACTTGACTAACAAATTAAAGTGACACTAAACTTCAGGAGTTAAATTGTAAAAATACATTCAAGTATCTTATTTGTGTATCATTCGGCTGTAGATCCTCAAATCATCTCTGAATTGGTGCTGACACTGTCCTTCCTTCTGGAGGGTGGCTACTTTTGTGTGTGTTGTAAAGTAGTCACCGCTCCAAGCTCACTCCTAAGTAGGAGTACAATCTCAATACAAATTAGTAAACTAAAACGTGAGATGGTAGTCTATCCCGGGAGCGAGATTAAATATCCCTTTTCACTGTATTCACAACTTTAAAAAAAAGCCTAGATACATCTTGAATACGTCTAATTTATTCAATAATTTTAAAGACCACTTAAATTATTTTTCCAATTAGCCGTTCGATCCTCTAGAAGCACAGCGGAAGACAGTCAGTCGGCGCACAGGTTTCAGTACGCAACTTTTTGACAAAAATGTTTTTTTCTAAACTGGATTGGAAAATCAAATCATGGGTAAAATTTGAAGGATACACCTTTATAGAATACACCTCTCCCTTTCAGAGACCCAGAAAGTAAGGCTGTTTTTTATCCAGACAAATCCCCTACTATTAATGAATTCACCCAGCGGAATTTCGAATGCGAGATAAACCATTCTATGACAGTTTGATTCTCACAGCTTGTGCAGCGACTTGCATGCATTTTAATTACCCGTCTCCTGCTCACCTTACAAATCAGAGTCAGGCACAACTTCATAACTGGCATTTACACACAGAAAATCCCAGATAGCCAAGAGGAATTTGAACTGCAGAATCCCGTGAGTCACGCGGCATATCATTTCATTCTAGTAGCGCCATTAACCCTTTAACCTTGGGATGGGAACCAGATGCTATTATTCTGTAAAGCCCAACAGAACTTTCAGTTTAAAACAGCTAAATATATTTTAGGTGCAGGAAAACAAGAGCTGTGCAAAGTCGTCCCCTGTCAGTATCCTGTAGAGAAGGACCCGTGCTCTCTGTATAGAAGTCTGAGAAGCCCCCTACAGAGTCAAAGCTAGAGCTCTCCAACCAGAAGGGACCATGAGTTTGGCTGATTAAAAAGCTTGACATCTGCCTCTTCAGGGGGCCTGTCAGATCACTGCAGAGAGACTTTTTTGGGCTAAAGAAAATTAACTGTACCACTTTATACACCTATATCAATAGACACTTAAAATGTGTGTTTCAGCTAATTGCAAATTAAAGTTCTATTTCGATTTTTTTTTTAGATACTTACCTTACATGGTGGCTTCCTGTGCACTTGCTTAGATGAGGGTGATAACACTGGGCCTTCATACAGAGTCTTCAGCTTTCCAAGAACTCTGTGGTGATGTCATGTAAGGTCAAAAATGTTTACAATTTTCTCTCAATTTTTATTTTATGGCATAGCACCTAGCAGGTTTTTAATGAGGGGTGGGTGCTTCATTTTGACTTCAGGATAAGAATGAGGCATACACAGGTATGTATACTGGTATTTTTACTCTGTGGACAGCTCTGGTCATCTTAGTCTGTACTGGTCGTTTTGTTTGGTACTGGTCATCTTACTCCGTACTGGTCATTTTACTCCGTACTGGTCATTTTACTCCGTACTGGTCATCTTACTCCGTACTGGTCATCTTAGTCCATACTAGTCCTCTTAGTCTGTTCTGGTCATCTTACTCCATACTGGTCATGTTAGTCCATACTGGTCTTCTTATTTCATACTGGTCACTTTAGTCCATACTGGTCATCTTAGTCAGTACTGGTCATTTAGTCCGTATTGGTCATCTTAGTCCATACTGGTCATCTTAGTCCGTACTGGTCATCTTAGTCTATATTGGTCATCTTAGTCCATACTGGTCATCTTAGTCTGTACTGGTCATTTTAGCCCATATTGGTTATCTTAGTCCATACTGGTCATCTTAGTCTGTACTGGTCATCTTAGTCTGTACTGGTCATCTTAGTCTGTATTGGTCATCTTAATCCGTACTGGTCATCTTAATCTGTATTGGTCATCTTAGTCCATACTGGTCATCTTAGTCCGTACTGGTCATCTTAGTCTATATTGGTCATCTTAGTCCATACTGGTCATCTTAGTCTGTACTGGTCATCCTAGTCTGTACTGGTCATCTTAGTCTGTACTGGTCATCCTAGTCTGTACTGGTCATCTTAGTCTGTACTGGTCATCCTAGTCTGTACTGGTCATCTTAGTCTGTACTGGTTATCTTACTCCATACTGATCATGTTAGTCCATACTGGTCTTCTTATTTCATACTGGTCACTTTAGTCCATACTGGTCCTCTTATTCCGTAGTGGTCATCTTAGTCCGTACTAGTCATCTTAGTCCATATTAGTCATCTTAGTCCATACTAGTTATTTTAGTCTGTACTGGTCATCTTATTCCATACTTGTCCTCTTAGTCCATACTGGTCATGTTAGTCATTACTGGTCATATTAGTCCATACTAGTCATCTTAGTCCATACTAGTTATTTTAGTCTGTAGTGGTCATCTTAGTCTGTACTAGTCATCTTTGTCCGTACTAGCCATTAGAATTGTAAATTTGGAAATTCAGACAAAATTCTGGGGAAAAATGTGGACTCCTTTTTATTCAGATGCATTAGAATTCAGACATTTGGATGTATCTAAAATTTCAGATACATCCGAATTCAAAGCTTCTAATGCACCTGAAATTCTGATGAATTCGAATTTGTAAATTCGGATGAATCCAAATATCCAAATTTAAAGAAATTTGGCCGTGGTTTAATTTACTTCCTGTTGTGACTATCAGACAGGAAGTGAAAAAAATCTCCCCAATGACAAAGAGATGGCAAAAAAGGTAACAGGGGTCACTCTATCCAAAACTAAAAAAAAAAAAAAGTTTTGGCTCTAGTTCTACTTTAAAGCATCCAGGGACGACCTTCAAAGACATATCCAAGCACAGCCGGGTGTTGGCATTGTAGTGCTGCAGCTTGTTTATTATCATTATTTTACTGTCGGCTTTATGTTCAAATGATATTTTCTTTTTAGCCTGAGTACTAGTTATGCTCAGTGATGTATTCTGGTTTGAGAGTTACAGCCTGCTCTTTCCGAGGCATCACAGGAAAAACACCCCTTTCACACATCCAGCTTTCATGTATCATAGAGATACTCTTTGCCTTTTCATGTCGCTTGAGCATTTCCTATAAAGAAATAAAAGACAGATAAAAAAGATTGCAATAGGAGTCAATCAATACTTGAAATTTCTGCATAGCACTGAAATAAAAAAGAATCTGAAATTAGAGTCACCATTTCTTTTCTTCGGAATGGACTCAGATCAAAAATAATCATAAAGGGAACAGTGCAGACCAATGATTACATGGACAAGATGGTTTTTCTAGTTAGTATGTTGGGTGAAGAAGATACCAGACTACAGTATGTGCACCTTTACCCCCTTTCACTAAAAATCATTCCATTCATTAGTTTAAAAAACATGTTTTTCATTTTGGTACAAATTATGTAATCGTGCCCAAGCGTTACATCCTGAGAAGGTTACATCAGCAGAGCATTGGTGTAAAATCTCATCTGTAATCTCATGAGATCTCAGGGAAAGGCATTTTCCTCCCCTGAGATGATGTGCATAGTCACATGTGCTAGTCACATGTGCCAGAGTTCCAGGAAGTAAACTGATATCTAGTAACCTGCCCTTAGTAAAAATGGCCACTGTGAGATGACTGGGGAAGAAAAGAGCAATAAGGTATGCAAGGAATACAAAGCCGGCAATTATCTAGAAGTATGTGTTTGTAGATTGTCATTACTAAACATTTCTAAAGGTTTGTTTGTTATTTTAAAGATATAAGTAAAGTTGCTTTTTAAGTACAGACCATTGTTAAAGGAGAACTAGGAGGTGAGTGCTTTTCACTCACCTCATAGTGCTAGCCGACCTGTGACAATGAGACTGTCACAGGTCGGCTCAGTAGATCGGGAGGTGAGCAAACACATACCGGCGTTCGCTCACGTCTCGATCCTGTCATGGCTCTCTGCCGTGACAGGGGAGGGGCTGGATTCCCCCCTCCCCGCTCCGATCCTCCAGCGCTGACTGGCAGAACGAACAAGGGAGTGGTGGGTACAGCTGGCTCTGCCTCTAGATAGGCAGAGCCAGCTGTCCCTCACGCAGCAGGGCGGATCCAGACATAATTGTCTGGATCCGCTTCAGCTGCGGCGTCTCAGTATACCGCGAGCTGTAGCCCGCGGTATACTGAGCTTAGGGTGACGGGAGAACGCTAGTTTGTGTGGGGAAAAGCCCTAACCCCATAGTTCTCCTTTAAATGTTATGCTGACGAGCTGTTCAAATTAATTGGAAAATTGTTTTATTTTATTTTTATTCAGTTGAACTTGTGAAGTGTGAGATGGAAATTTACTGGACTGGAAGTGAATATCTATCACTTTGTTGAGTTTTACTTTTATCTAACTTTTAATTTTAACTGTTAAAATGACTAGTTATTTATCACAGGTATTTATATTACAACAATGTTACGCAGTGCTTTTGATAGTTGTACATTCACATCAGTCCCTGCCCTTGAGACGCTTACAATCTAAGGTCCCTCTCTCACATACATACAGGTGAAACTCGAATAATTAGAATATCGTGCAAGTAATTGCAGTAAGTGCTGCAAAAGGGGCCCAAACCAAGTACTGAGTACATACGCATGCTTGTACTTTTCAGAGGTCCGATATTATTCTATGTACAACCCTTGTTTTATTGATTGCATGTAATAATCTACTTTTTTGAGGTTGTGGATTTGGGGTTCTTGGGGTTTTCATGAGCTGTAAGCCATAATCATCACAATTATGACAAATCACGGCTTGAATTATCTTGCTTTGCATGTAATGAGTCTATCTCATATATTAGTTTCACCTTTTAAGTTGCATTAGTGAAATAAATTAACTTTGCACGATATTCTAATTATTTGAGTTTCACCTGTACAGGGCTAATTTAGACAGGAACTAAGTAACCTTCCAGGATTTCTTTGGAGTGTGAGAGGAAACCAGAGGGGACCATGCAAGCACAGAGATAACATGTAAACTCCATACAGATAGTGTCCTGACAGTGATACAAACCGGGGACCCCCGTGGCTTAAAGGCACCATGCTTGGAGAAAAATTGGTTGTGACTTTAGGAGACGCTAAGAGTTAGGTGCCAGCCCTGCAACTCCAACAGTGGGGTACCTTTGGAGCAGGGCTTAGGTATATAATTTTGACAGGGAGCCACCAGGGGTTGTTGGATGGTCATGGGAAATGCTTAAAGGACCAAAGCACAGCAAGGATTTAAATGGTGTACTTCCTGCTTTAAGCGTCCTCTTAGGGGGAGAAGCATGGGAGGTAGGTGCAGGACTTTTGGAACTTCTCACACCCAAGGGGGGATGCAGGACTCTGGCCAACCCCTCCTCTTCTCTGGGCATCACCTTGACTCATCTCTCTCTTCCCCCACTGTTTGGTCTTGTTTGCAACTAAAGGATCTTGCCATCAACTCAAGGGATGACTGAATGTACATAATCAACTTTGCAAGTAAAGCATTGAAAAGGCTTTCTTTGTGTTGACTGGTCGTCTGGGAACCTCTCCTTAGAACACACAAGTACTGGTTGGGCTGCCACTGGGATCTATTATTGTAAGGCCTATAGCAGGTATGGTGAGACCTCTGGTAAAAATTGGTCAGGCCAGGCTTTGGATCTCCCGGGATGTGCTCTAATAGAGGGTTGAGGTATAGAGATTCCGCCCACAGTGTTGTGTACTCTATGAGCCCTGTACCCAAAGATTGCCAGTGAGTCTGTGGGAACAACCTATGCACAGACAGGAGGGGGTTAAAGACCTGTGTGCTCCTCTGACACCACATCAGTCCCTCAAGCTCCTTGAGGGCAGGGACTGATGCGAATGTGCAACTATGTAAAGCTCTGCATAAATTGTTGGCGCTATAAATACCTGTAATAAATAGGTAGCTACAGTAGATACTAGGAAACAGGTGAAAAAAAACATACTAAATGAATTTCTAATTGGCACGGCCTTGACTCAGTCTAACTACAATACAGAACAAAAACACAGCAAGAAAAGCAAAGTCTTGTATGACGCTATGCAGTAAAAGAAGAAACGTGGAATGCTTTTTGTATTGTATGATAATGGTGCTCTGATTATTCAGTCTGCTCTCAATTGCCTTTTATTAGGTGAATGTCATTGATGTGACCTCTGTCATCAGCTGCGGCTGTATCCATGAAAAATACAGGAATTGATTTAATTTTGCCAAAAACGTAGGCACAATTTACGGGCCAACGTGAGGTTAAAGTGTGACTATAGGCAATAGAAAAAAATGGCTATATGAGCATTAACACAGCAGTTTTTGTTTCCTGATCCAACCCCCCCTTAACATAGTATTAATATCTGTTAATCCTGCCAAAGATTGTTTCACCATTCTTTAACAGGGTGACAACACTGTTTATTCTGCAGTGAAATAGTGCAGCAGCATTGTCACACTACAACGAGCCATTTCAGATCGGCATGTAGTTCTAAACAGACAAAAAAAATCACGACATCATTTCCCCAAATTTTTCACGTTAAAATACCTGATTATTTCATTCCAGTATGTTTTTTTTTTTTTTAGATGCAATGTAGAGGAAAAAAGCCTATGTGTTCCAGGGGCTAACGAATCCCCCTTCCTCAGTGCTTGTATGCTGGCAATGATGTGCAATAATACTGGGCAGGTAATTATGAGAAATGAAGATTGTATAATCCTACTATGGTTTGCCAGTGAGCTGCTTTACTCACTTTGAGCTGACAACACATTGCCCTTGCTGTCCTATAAACCCAGCTGGCGGCATCAGGATTACAGATCTCCACCTTTCCCTGCTGATTAATGGCTAAAGCATCCCTTTTGGTGAATTTTGGGGATTTGGTGAATATACTGGAGTAAGAGAGGTTCTGTACTGAAGGCCCAAGACAGGCCACGACCTTCCTCTGGGGATTTGGTGAATGGACTGGATTAAGAGAGGTTCTGTACTCAAGGCTCAAGACAGGCCACGACCTTCCTGTGGGGATTTGGTGAATGGACTGGAGTAAGAGAGGTTTTGCACTGAAGGCCCAAGACAGGCCATGATCCGAATTTCCGAATTGCATGCAGTAGTTCCCTTGTGGGAGCCATATACATATATTACTAAAGCTGTGGCTCCCAGACCCGGGTGCTACCAAATGCAATTCGGAAATTCGGATTCCGAATGTCATTCAGGTCTGGGAGATTCAGCGTTAGTATTAATATCTGTATATGTTTTTCTGTGGTATTTGCAACAAATATTCGTAAAATCATCAGAAACTAAGGACAATCGGATTTTGTCTGAATCTGAAACCCGAATCGAATTGAGTTTTGTATCCCAATCCTGAATTCTGAAATAACTAAATATCTGAACCGAACCAAATTTTTTTGACAGCTTACATGTCTATAAGGCAGTATTGGTGGAATTACATATGGGGGTACACACAGCAAAGCTAATTATTTGAGTTTCTTACTGGCTCCCCAGTGTTAATCAGGAGGTAAAGACTTCTTACATAGATTGAAAGGGCTGCAAGGGCTGGGACAGTGGTAATGATTTGTATTTTCAACTACCTTGACATTCACAGATGTATTGACACTTCTGGAAAAGTAAATGGGTGGAAATGTATAAACTTATTACAAGACTATTTTATGGTGCAGTTTATAGAAGCCCTAACTAGAAATGATTCTCTGCTGCATCTGTTAATCTCAAACATTGCAGAGTTTATTACAAATGTTCATATAAAAGAAAATCTGGGCAGCACTTACCATAACATGCTTTTATTTAATGTAAGTTGCAAACAGCGAGCACAGACTGAAAGATAGAAACACTTAATTTTAGGAGAGCAAATGTTCAGATTCTGAGGGAAGTTCTCCAAGACAAGTCTGGGAGGGAATATTGTCATCAAAGAACTCAAAACAGAAATAAGAATGTTTTACATTTTTTGAATGCAAACATATTGCGAAATGTATTCCCATGAGCAATAAGCTACTAAAACTGAAACCTGTGTGGCGCACGTTCAATATTAAAAAAATCCATCAAGAATAAGAACAGGGTATTTAAAAGTATAAACACGAAGGAGCACTTTCATCATGTAAAAGTTACAAAGAATATAACAAAATATGTAAAAAGGAAATCAAAATTGCAGTAATGTAAAATGACTGACGGGTTGCAAAAGAAAGTAAGACAAGCCCCCAAAAATTCTTCAGATATATTAATAGAAAAAGATCAGCTCTGTGAAAATAGGCCCCTTAGAAGAAAACTCGGAGCTGGTGGCTGGGGACCAATAGAAGGCAAATCTATAATTTACCTTCTTCAGCTCTGTACATACAAATGAAAATGAGGGTGGAGTTAGGCTCACAGATACATCTAGATATGCCCAGGTTTCATAAAATTGTTCCTAAGGATGTCTTTTTATCTCAAAAAGTTGGAAAACCACTTTAGGTTTGTCGGAATGTTAAGCAGCAACGATTTAATATCTTGGGAAGCTTGCATTTGTCTTGTAAGCTTTTGAAGAAAACTATTAGCCTGATAGCACTCTGGAAGCCTTGTCATCTGCTAGCTTGCACTCCTTTTCTAGTGAAAGTCAGGACACCAAGCCGCATGAATCTACTAATAACGTTTGATCCTCCTTCAACTGATGAGCAGGTGATGACAGAAGAACAGTCTCTCTAAGTAATGTCACTGATCTATATCAGATAAAAGGTGAGAAGGGAAAATATATATGTTGATTAGAAAGAATCCCAGATGAGAGCCTCTGCTAAGAGAACGAGCGGCCATAGGGCACATTATAAAACATGAAAATATATTAAGCCAGACCTATAAAATATGAATGTGTTGACATTTCTGGGCTCCATGCTGGAATCATAATGTTGCATGCAAAGGTCAAGATTCATGAACATTCATTTCCTTACAGCTTAGCGAGGGTTTTGAATTAGAAATGTTTCCAAGTGTCCAAGAAGAAACTTATTGAGCCTTTTATGCTGTTACATATTAAGGGGAATATTTCCAGGATTTTATACTCTAAAATATTGAATATGACTATTTTATATTTTGTTATTTTATATTATCACTTAGAACCATCAGATGAAGACCTCTATGCAACAGCAGGAGCTTTCTGGGGGCTCTTTGTTAGGGTAGAACTAAGGCCAACTGATGCCCAAAGCGCAGCCTGACAATGGTGTACCCTCAGGCCCGCCATTGTTTAAAGTCTAACTCTCTTCTCTTCCTGCCCCCCTCCCCCACCTTTTGCAAAGTAACAACTTTCTTGCCTATTCATCTTACCTCTTAGGTTCAAAAAGTGTTGAAAATTAAATAAGAGATTATAAAATGTTATGTTTTTTCATTTCGTCCTCAGTCAGACACCACAACTATTGCAAAACAATGAATTTCAAGATTTTGGGAAAGAACCGTACAAACACAGCAAACAAGTTGTACAGCAGAAGCTTGATGATGGAAAGCACTAATTTGGGCTCAAGCCTGTATATATCTGATTAAGTTTACTTTGTAAAGATTCAAGAAAAATGTCTCGTGGTTGAAGTTTAGGTCATGTCAATTGTGTGTTAGCTATGTTTATAATGGTTGCGCTGATTAAATCCTTTTTTTCCCCATTTTATTGTTTGGACTTATATAATGAGGTGTATGGTTAATTGGTTAGTTGGGTCTAACGGCGAAAATGCAGTTGCCAGATTTTACTTCTGTCTCCTAGCAACCATAGCTGCTTGTCAAGTTAATTTGGCGGAATTACTAAGAATTATTGTTCAGTTTCATTTGTTTTATGTTGTGATCTTGACCCCCTCTTGACACTTCTGCTTATTTTTAACGTGTTTTTCTTTAGACTGACTGGTACCAGATATTATGCCTAATTTTGTTTATTTGTCCCATTCTGAGCCTTCTTTTTTTAACCTGAAGGTAGATATGGTTCAAGGGGAGTTTCTCTTTTTTATATATTGTGAAGGGTGATATGTACCGGTAATATAGAGTAGTCTATGTATAGTGTACCTAGATGTGTACTGAAAATGTAACTATGGTTTTGTAAAAGCTAAGGTTTAATATGCTTATATTTTGCCTTCCATGGTGCCCCCTCCACCTTCCTTATCAACATACCTTATTTTAGACCCTCATTGGGTCTCTGTGTGTTCCTATCCAATGTAGGCAGATCTTGACTGGGGTGAGGGGTGGGCAGGGTGATGTACACAGCTTCCTGAAAACATCACAGCACCCTGCCTCCGTACTCCTCCTACAAGATGTGGGATAGTTCTGGGATGAGTTATGCAAATATCAAAATGCCTTTATGGTTGGATATCGGTCTGGAAGAGTGGGTGTAACTTAGCAGACTGTATTTGGATGCAGACCGCCCTAGGTAACACCATCATTTGATACTGAGCCTCTATGACTGAAAGAACTGAAATTCAATGAATGAGCGACATGGACCAGGGACAGTAAGGGTGGGGAGGAAGGAGCTAGATCAGTGGTTCTCAACCAGGACTCTGGCTTCCTTCCTTCTGTCTGGCTGTGAGAAAAGGACAGCCGAAATTAATTAAAAATAACCACAGTCCCACAGTTCAATGTGTAATCACAACATGCAAACAATCAGGCGCCCTGGAACTGCAGCCAATCAGAAAGATCTAATACTGCTATGTGACGATTTTATACATTTACTGATTGGCTCCAGCCTCAAAGTGTCTGATTGGTTACAGGTTGTGTTTACCCATTATAATCAGTTAACTGCCCAGCAGGAGGGAGGTACATAGGCAGACAGACTCCTTGTTATGCTACTGCCCATCTTTCCCGCCTTGACCGCACTAAAAGGTGTACAACATGTATTGGATTTTATCATTTAAAGTGACACTAACCTCAGGAGTTAAATCTTAAAAATACATCCACCTACCTCAACTATTAACAAAATGTATCTTATTTGTGTATCACTCGGCTGTAGATCCTCAAACCATCTCTAAATTGGTGCTGACACTGTCCTTCCTTCTGGAGGGTGACTACTTTTGTCCCCCCTGGTCCCTGTGTGTGTTGTAAAGTAGTCACCGCTCCAAGCTCACTCCAGTGATGGACTACAATCTCAATACAAATTTATAAATGAAATGTGAGATTGGAGTCCATCACAGGAGCTAGCTTGGGGCGGTGACTACTTTACAACACACACAAGGGCCATGGGGAACAAAAGTAGCCCCCCTCCAGAAGGAAGGACAGTGTCAGCACCAATTTAGAGATGGTTTGAGGATCTACAGCCGAGTGATACACAAATAAGATACATTTTTGTTAATAGTTAGGGTACTTGAACGTATTTTGCAGATATAACTCCTGAGTTTAGTGTCACTTTAAAGGGAACCTGCCACCTGCCAAAGAACACTTGGCCAAGCAGCATTTTCTACAGAGTCCAATTACAGTCAAAAGGTCTGAGTCCATGCATACTGTACATCTCGTTGACTGATGTGACTTGCCAGAGATCTAGAATCTTATACTGCTAAATATTCAGAAAAGACGACAATTCAAAAAGTGAAATCTTGTTTTGCATTATTTCAGTCCATTTAACAAACATTATGATTTTGACACACTGGTGACAATATGATTATATAATGTTAGGTATTTTGTTAACAAAATAGAATGGAAAACCAGCGCATTTTTACACGTCTGCGTTTGTTTAGAGATGCACCCGCACTGATACCGATATAAAACTCATTAGAGGTGCAAGATGATCAACTCCTGTGTCAGTTTTAGGAAAATCATTATACTTTTTGTAGAAAAAATTAAAATGTTAAAAATGAATGCCGCATGTAATCTTCTGGCCTCTAACAGTCAAGCACATGTAAAAGAATTAGGACTTGTGTGTGGCCACTGTAGAAGAAACGTCTTGGCTTCCACAATGCAGTTCTTGGCTTCCAAGATGCCTATTCTGTTCTAAGCTTTGCTGTTAATCAGCATGGTGCATTGTGGGAAGATGCCACAGACATCACAATCCTCAAGTCTTTCTGTACAAGGTTGAATGTGAAATTATTTTCCATGGAGATGCATTAAAAGTGTTAATTAGTTATATTTTGTGATTCAGGTTCTCTTTTCAGAACAGGGTCTCGCTTCTCCATGAGGCTAGAATGTGTCCTTGCGACAACACAGCTCTTCCCATACCTACACTGCAAACATTACGCAGCCATGGTGCTTTGCCTGCCGCTCCCTTCTTCATGACCCAAGGAGATGCCACCTGAGTCAACAGCCTCAGGCTGCCTCATTAAATGGAGGGCCCTGTACTTGAGTGACAGCTGGGAGTCTGCTGGGGTGCCATCCATTACATCCAAGATAACTGCACCCAGCAGCAGACTCAAAGCTTTTGAAGGTCTGCACAAAGGAGGCTTCTACAGGTAAACATCATGCCAAACATACGTTAAATGCCGATAAAATCTTATGGGAAGATTGTTATATTTAAAGGAATGGCCTGGTGACAGGGCCTCTTTAAGAAGCCATTCATAATTTGTTGCTGTAGTTTACTGCACTTGGTGTATCATTGTTACTCTTCAGTCTGTCATACTGAATATGTCCAATGTGTGTCGAAGATTGTTCCTTACTTTTATCTCAATTTTCTTTTATTGCTGTTCTTCTGTTCCGTGAAATGACTGAGAGAGAGGTTGTAGCGGAGCTTGGCTGAACTATGATGACACTGTTTGGGAGTACTAGCACCTCATAATGCACTGTGGCAGGCTTCAGATGACTCCTCTCACCGAGCAGAACTTCAGCTAAATAGAGAGTCAAAGTGCACAATTGAGCCAAAAAAGAAGAGAGCGCCAGGAATGTTGAGGTTTTGTCATGTTTACTTATCGTATGCTGAAACAGAGTACTTTAAAGAAACCACTGCTCTTTTCACAGTCCTCTACAGCAAATGTCAAGGATGGAAATGCTTTATGTTAAGGACAATGATATTGAAATTTGCAGTTTCTTTGTTCCTATGTTATGTATACAATTTATTAAATACAGGCTGTGCATTTCTTTTAAAGCTGAGCAGGAACTATTTTTCTATAGGAGACCCCACCATGAACTTTAAACTAACTTTTAAAAAATAAAAGCCATGGTAACTGACAGAAGATAGTTGTCTTGCATTCCCCCATTGTGATCTACCAGCGCCTCTAGCCTTAAGGGAGTACAATTTCAAGCAGCTTTATTAGCAGGAGGTACCCAGCGTGTCAATAAAATGCACATGTAAAGGAGTCCCAAAGCTGCCTCTGTGAAGTCACTGCCAAAAGCTGTCGGGGAGGTTCTTCTTCTAGACATAGGAGCCTACCCTTGATGTGTAAGTGACCTCTTTACCAGTACACTGTCCTGTTGGCGGGTTGGGAAGTCAGTTAACCAACTTGACTGAAAAACATTGTGCATATCCATGTACCATACACCTGTCTGTCAGGGATTCCTGCGAGCCAGCTGCAACAGGCATCTGCACATATGCATGTTTTAGTGCATGGCTCTGTGACTGAAGGGCAAGCACCTGTGTGTGTTCATGTGCACACCTTGCAGTGCATGCTTGGGTGTGCACATGTGTCTGGTGTCAGTAATGGCACCAAGGGTGCTATGTAAGGGCCTACGTCATGCTCCAAATCACTGCTGACTGATCTTTGTGACCTTAGTACTCGTGAAAATGCCATGTATCGGCACCAATATCGATACTGGTATCGGTATCTGTGCATCCCTTGTTGTCCCTTGTTCTATTCTCAGAAAGTTGGGCGCTATGGGTCACATGTATAGTTCTAAACAACTCTGCCACTAGAAACGATAGAAAAGTTTGTTTTGTTTTGATGAGAATTCTTCTCTAGAACATTTAAAAACTTGTGTTCGTATTGTATTCCACTAACCCGAGAATTTGTGCAGGAACACCAATAATTATTATCGAACAGCTTCACTGTTTTTTATTGTTCTCTGCATCAAACATTGTCCCGCTAAAAAAAAAAAAATATGAGGAAGACAAATCTCCAAGTCTCAAATGTGTGCATTGCAGTAAAACACTAAATATATATGCTGTATATTTAATTAATTTTTTTAATTTATATTTTTAATGCTGTTTTTTTTTTCAGCCATGCTCCTTGGTTCCTAAAAAACGGAAATGGTTAATGTATATTTCAGAAACAATTGTCCAAAAAAAAAAAGCACAGATAAGACAATTATTGTTTGTTTACAGGGTTCTATTTTGTAGACTTATCACACTAGTAGAGAGTAAGACTAAGGGGTCTATTCACAAAGCTGCCGTAGGCAGCCGAGTGAATAACCGGCACGAAGTGAAGTGAGCTGAACGCTGTTCGTCTATTCACTTCAGGCTTGTACGGCTGATTTCAGCCGTACACCGACTAAAATTAGCCGTACATCGCGTTTCTGTGGCTGGCTTCGGGTCGGTCAAACATGCTGAGCATGTTCGGCCGACCCGAAGTGCAGAAGGAGTTCGACTCAGCCGATCCAACATCTGGATCAGCTGAGCCGAACCTCCGGCAGGCTACTCACTGCTGTTCGGCCTATTCTCATAGATACCGAACAGCAGTGAGTGAATAGCATTCGGATCGGCTATTCTGCCTGGTACCTCTGTGGTACCGAGCAGAATAGAAAAACTGTTAAAAAAGTAGAAAAAATAAAATAGAAAATGACAGTGACAGCTAGCTCCACCCAACTGTTTTCTATAATAATAAAAAAAAAAAGCCAATAGCAAACTAGCTATTGCACCCGCCTCTGCTGCTGTCAATCACCAGAATGGGACCTGATGGAGAACTGCAGGTCTCCCTCCCTCTGCATTGTTTTCATTAAAACTCATTGTACCTGCTGGGACCACTTCAAACACCAGACATCCTTCTTATATCAGAGATTACACTTGCTAGGCTCTTGTCAAGGTCTCCTGTTAACAACAAGCTTGCATACAAAGGGGACAATTCAATTATATACACTTTGTGCTTAATATGCTCACCTAGGGAATAGGGAAATATGTCTACCTAGCTATTGTTGCTGGTTTTAATTGCATACTTACACAATATGGTTGCCATAGCAACCATTTACAGTGAAAGAGATGGAGAAGATAGGCATAAAGAAATAGATAACTATGACTTGGCATAGAATGGCTGATGTGACCAAGGGTTTATGAGTTGTTTGTCCTTAGTTTGTCTTGTTTTAATGGAGAACCATTGTCCGCTGCCACCTATACACCTTACCTCTATTATTGTTGACTTCAAGTGAGCAAAGACCTTGATGTGTGATACTGTAGGCGTCTTCCAGTACCTGCACTCTCAGTCAGTTGTGCTGTAGATCACTCTGCTTTCCTGTTCGATGTGTAGCTCTTTCATCACCTTTCTATTGTCCCCATCCCTTTCCATTTATTTTTAGTGAAGGAGACTCTGTCACAGAACTAAACTCTCAAGCAAACTTTCGTTAGATCTTGAGAAATCTTCATATGAAGGGAAATCAACACTTTTGGAAGTGTCAATATCCTGGCTCACATATAGCCCTCATTGACTGAGCTCTTACTGACTGCCACTTATTGCAGGAGAAAACAGTGCAGTGGAATGCATCCAAATGAGTCTGAATACAAATTTTTGTTACAACATGGGAGCCATATACTGTATACAGTACATATAATACTAAAGCTGAGTCTCCTAGACCCGAATGGCATTTGCTCTTAATTTCCGAATTGAATTCGGGAGCTCCTGAATGCCATTCGGTTTTGGGAGTCTCAGCTTTAGTATATGGCTCCCAGACCCGAATGGCATTCAGGAGCTCCCGAATGGCATTCGGAAATTCGGATATTCGGATCCCCAATGCAATTCGGGTCTAGGAACTTCAGCTTTAGTATAAATATCTGTATATGGTTTTCTGTGGTAGTCGTAACGAATATTCATTCATAAACTTATCCGAAAATAACGAAAATTCGTATTTCGTCCGAACCTGAAACCCCGAACCGAATTGAATTTGGGACCCGGATCCAGAAATAATCAAGTATCAGAACTGAACCATATTTTTCTGGAGGTTACATGTCTACCCTCCTCTACCTTATTTTTCCTAACTTTTTTTAACCCTTTTTAGCCTGGTTCTCATTCACACCCTTGTCATGTGGCCTTCCACACATTTTCTTTCCTGGCTTCAGGCCTATATGTATTTATTAACACGTTATACTGCACAACTATAAGTACGCACACATAGGGAACTTATGCAGCAAAAGTGCGGTCATCCATTTATTTTGCCCTTTTAGGAGATGTGACTATTGGTGTCCCATTGAGATACAGGAAACCAGTGGATGATCCAACCTATGAATGTCCAATCATAATTTAAATATCCATTTTGGGAAGTCTTACCCTTTAGAAAGCAACTAACAAATTGAGTATTTTTTTTGTTACAGTGGGCTTTCTTTGTATTTTTTCTCTTGAAGTGCATGATATCTTTTTAAAATGCACTCAATAAAAGCTCTATATAGGTCATCATTAGTCACTTGTAATGTGACAATCATTAAAATAAATGAATACACATTCACACTTCACAAGCTCAGCTGCTGCTCAGTTTTTTCCCTCAATGCCATTTAAAAGTGATAGGAGTGAATACCAAAGACATCCAAGAACTCTATTGTCATGGCAATTTATAGTTATCAGTCCTTAGATATCACGCAGGTGTTGAACGGCATGTTAATAATGGTCTCTCACTAATTCTGTGTGATAAAAATCAGACATTGTCTTCATGTATTTGTGTTTATATGACTTTTTCTTGCGTCGATTACATTAATGTACATGCCTGCAAAGCGGAGGCGTTTTGTCCCTCAGTGCTCTTTTATACCTATGTAAAATCCAATTCCTGGGAAACAGCTAAATTCACAGATGAAATACAGACTGTGAGTTTTCTTTGTTCGAGCTGCAAAAGTATTTGCAATTCTTTACAGTTAATTTTGTGATCCACGCACCTTTTTCCACACGGTACAGCTCAAAAGATCACTCTACCACTGTATTGCTCATGTTTATTTTTTTCCTGAATAACTCTTTGCAAAGTGCACAGAAGTAATGTGTCACAGTATCTCTAGTATCCATGACTGTACAGCCAGGGACATGGACCAATTTACAAGTCCCTCACACAGACTGTGACTGGATAGTGAAAGGAGAAGCAGCAGACAGATGAGCTTTTCGCTTTGTTACTCTGTCCTCGACCCCTAGTAGCATGTCCCTTGTTAGCACATGAATACTGCAGCACAAGTGGTTGTCTCCTTGTGCTTCTTCCCCCTCTCCGGGTATGAGCTTCGCTATACAGGGGAATACATTAGACTAATACCCGGTCAAATTTAGGTATTTATACAGCTTGTATTTAAAAAAAAAATACTTTTTATGAGCCATTAGTGAATACAAGGCGCCCTTAATTTGTGTTCTATAAATGGATCCGGGAATTTTAAAAACCTATTCCGGAAATTGTAAAAACTTTCCCTTGCAGTGGGGCTTGCTTGTTTTGTCTAGGGGCTCAAATAACTTACCTTATCCTCAATCCTGCTGACCTTCTACACTGGTCCCCGCAGCCTCTGGTGGGTTCTGGCAGTCTAAGCATGGCTGATGTCATCCCGTCTAATACAGGTCCATTGTATAAACACAACAGGCCCATGTAAAAGGGAATTTTATTCCTTTCCTTGGGTTATAAAGGGGGTATTGGTGATCAAGTGGGATGATCCAGGTGACAAGGGGAGCATTGTCGTTCAAGTAGGTTGACCCGGCTAATAAGAGGGGTATTAGTGATCAAGTGGGTTGACCCGAGTGATGGGGGGGGGGTATTGATGATCAAGTAGGTTGACCCTGGTGATAAAGGGGGGTATTGGTGATGAAGTGGGTTAACCCTGGTGATAAGGGGGTATTGGTGTTTATGTGGGTTAACCCAGGTGATAAGGGGGGAATTGGTGATTAAGTGGGTGCCTGGGTGATAAGGGGGTATTAGTGATCAAGTGGGTTAACCCAGGTGATACAGATGGGTATTGGTGATCTAGTGGGTTGACCCAGGTAATAAGAGGGGTATTAGTGATCAAGTGGGTTGACCCGAGTGATGGTGTGGTATTAATGATCAAGTAGGTTGACCAGGTGATAAAGGGAGTATTGGTGATCAAGTGGGTTAACCCAGGTGATGAGGGGGGGTATTGGTGATTAAGCGGGTACCAGGGTGATAAGGGGGTATTGGTGATTAAGCGGGTACCTGGGTGATAAGGGGGGTATTGGTGATTAAGTGGGTACCTGGGTGTTAAGTGGGGTATTGGTGATTAAGAGGGTACCTGGGTGATAAGGGGGGTATTGGTGATCAGGTGGGTACCCTTGGCACAGCAAGGGAAAGTTTTTCATAATTTATTTGTGCTCATTTGTATCTGCCTGAAGTTCACTTTTACAGATGTCCATGATTGGAGAAATTGCTCCTTTTTCTAAGAGAAAATTCTTTATCAAACTTTCAAGAATTGCAACCAAAAATCACAGCGATGTGACAGGTCGGACTTTTGGCCTTGCATCAATACTTTATTTTTAATCACTGTCCTTTCATCTCGACTGGCGGACTCCGGCTGTGTCTCTCCTTGTTGTCTGACTAAAGACATTTATGGCGTAATGTTCAAAAAAATCATCTCGCTATTTGAGAACGCTCATGAAAGAACCTGGCTCTGCAATAACAGGCGTCATGCATTATGGGCTTATAAACACAACAAGCCCGTGTGAAAGGTGATTAATACCATTTTTCAAAGCAATTTCAAAAGCCAAGCTGACGTTTTTAAAATATTAAGGTAATATGGATTATTTTTTATTTTTTTTGTGCTTAGGAGGCACATCAGTATATTATTTTTTATTCCTTTCCCCACATTACTTTCCCTTCTGTATCTGTATTTAAAATTCAATACACAGTTTTTCACGCTGTCCCTGAGTTGAACTCTGCGAAAAACATTTAGACGACAGCAACGTGGAAAGCTGAATGGAAATGAGAATCGATGCAAACTCATAACTTCCAGAGAGGCGAGGATTGGACGGACTGTTCTCAGCGCGTTCCTTGCAGCAGTTCGTTTTTGTTCACCCGATGGTGAGCGTTGGGAAGGACCGCCTGCGTCTAGATTTGTTTCCTGTTCCTTGCTGTCAAAAGAGTTTTAAAAGTTATTATATGAACAGGAAGACAGTATGAACTGTACTTGTGTTTAATTATATCTAACCCCCCAAGAACAAAAACATTACCAACCCTTCAGATGCATTAGTTGCTACATTAGTTTTCTTTTTTTTCAGGCTAACTATGCTTTCTGCAAATATGGAGAAATACCTGTGGATCCTGCTTGAATTTCCATGTACTTGTTGTGGAATGAACTAATATCTCATACAATGTTATTTTTCACAGGTATCTTCTGTGAACTACAAAACACTGATTTACAAAGCATCAAAAAACTGCAAGGGTTAAGTGCTTGTTTTGTCTCCACTCCTTCGCTCCGGTGTAGATTGTCCCTCAGCGCCCTAACGTCTAATGCAGGACAATGGACCTGCATTAGACGTGATGATGTTACAGGTTCTCAGACCACCGGAGCCCTGGGGAGAAGAGGCTCTTGGAACCAGACTAGCAACCCAAAGGAAGCCAACAGGACTGTGGATCAGGTGAGAATATCTGCTCTATCTGAGCTACCTAGACTTAACCCTTGCGGTGCGAGTCTAGCCCTACTGCAAGGATACGTTTTTTATTTTGGCTTTAAGCTAGCTATGCATGACTCTAATTGTGGCCAATTCTTGCTACATAGGATGAAATCCGAGCCATGGGTAGCTCTGATGGCACCATCTGGTATGACAAAAGTTGGTTTAAAACTCAACCGGATGGAACATTTTCAGTCAAATGTTTGGGTACTCAGACCGACGTGGGTGCAGTGGCTGTCTGAATACAATAGCCGGCAGTGCAGCATCAACAGCCCATGTATTCCTATTATTTCTTGAATAAGACAAACTTTGACCCATGCATGGGGCAATTGTTATAATATGAAACTACAAATAAGGCCATTGTGACAATACCTGAGCAACGAAACAGGCAACTGTGACAATATATGGGCAACAAAATTAGGAATTTTGACAATAGGCGGGCATCAAAACCTGTCAATAAACCTCTGGCTAAACTATTTATTTGGGTTAAACCCTTTTTTATTTTTTTTTGTCCTTTGTCCCATTTTGGAGATTTTCCTCCACTGTCTAGGAGTTCAACAGGAAGTAGGAAATTTCTGTAGAACAAAGGGAAGAGTCTCTTGGGTAGTTATCAGTTCTAGGGATGCACCGATACTTTTCGAGTACCAATGCCGATACTTGGCATTTTCATGAGAACTACCAGGGTTGTAGCGGTTGCAGCTGGGACCGGGCTCTGGCGCTCCACCACTGTCCTGAAATCATTAGTCTGAATTGTATTTAGAAAAACTGTCACATGACAATAAACAAAAATGTATCAGTACTTGTACTTGTAAAACTGGTATCTGTACATCCCTTTATTTATATTTATCAAAACAAAATAATACATTAAAACAGAGATGTACAAATCCCAGGAGCTCCGTGCGCTCCTTACAAATGACAGCTGCCTCCTAACTTTTGAATGTTTTTCTAGGTCTAGTCTTGGAGCTCAAAAGTATCTGTACATGTACTCGTACTTGTACCGAGTACTGTACTTGGTATCGGTGCATCCCTAATTGTCACCCAAACAATTGTCCCGGTTGGAACATTTCCCCTCAATTACTCTTCTTGTGACAAGTCAAATAAAACCCCGACAGACGTCTAATCCTCCTGCCCTCCATCCAACCCCCAAAAAAGTTTTTTAAATGAATTGTTGGTTTTCATCATTAAGAGACCAAAGAATAATATGCAGACCATAAAATAATCTAGACACAACTACAATAACAAAGTTTAAAAACAGCTCATCTTTTTCTTTATTGTGTTCTCAGTTGTAGTACGTTTTTGACACTGGTTGCCATATGGCCGTAATGAACAGTTTAATAATAAATATAATTCTGTCCTGATTTCAAGATCATTACCTGTTTGCAACATAAGTCACCACTGAATAATGCTGTACCCATACCTAGTAGAAACATTAGGAAATCAATTCCTAATTCTAATTTCTAATCAGCAGGTAAGATTAATCAACGTGGGCTCTGATCCAAATTGTTTCCCCTGGCTGATTGATCTCTTATTTTTTTTTCCTCTTTAAATGGTCCAAAATGATTGCAGAGGGTAATGTGTGAGAGAACAAAATGGCATGCATGTTGTCTCAATGTACTTTGAAATACTTTTCATTCTAAAGTTTTAATTTGTGAGTTCTTCGATGGAAATGTAGGCAAAACAATAGACTTAAGGTGCCCATACACTGCTCGATTCTCGTACGAGAATCGCGAGAAATCCCGCGATCGTACGAGAATCGAGCAGTGTGAACGGAGACCGTCGAACCAGCATGTTCGAAAACCAGCCGGAAATCGTACGATTCTCGGCTGGTTAGAACGGTGCTCGGAAGACAAATGCCGAACGGGCCGGTGTGCGCACGCGCACACTGCCCGTTCAGCATTGCGGTCATCGGAAGCCCGCCCCTCAGGGGGGCGGGCTTGCGATGTTTGAGAGTGCGATCTGCCTGTCCAAGATAGGAAGATCGTACGTTTTTTTAATCCCTGTACAACCATCGCAAGACTAAGGTCTTGTGATGGTTGTAGAGTGTATGGCCACCTTTACAGTTCTCCTTTAGTACCCCTGCAAAGTCCAACAAATACCTGTTGATCCTGTAAATGAAATCCACCTAAAGCAGATTCCTGTGATAGGATGGCAATGATGCTGCACTGATCCTGAGTTCAGAGCAGAGTTGCCACTCTCATTTAATCTGTGCCTGATTGCAATACATTAAGATGGGCTATTTAACTCATCTCTCTGGTGCCTCACGCCTATTATGTTGTCTCCATTCCAGCTCAGCCCCGTTCTTAAAGGGTTATTAAACCCTCACGTGTTTTTGCATATACAGTATCTACTGCTAGCAAGCAGTAGATATATGCAAAAATATTTTAAAAACCCTTAAACTTTTAAAAGAGGTTTAAACATATCCTGTGTCTTCGCTGCACGCTCCCATCCAAACATCTGAAGAGTCTCGGGCGGCCGCAAAAGATCTTGGGTGGGCGCATGCGCACTTCAGATGTTCGGCCGAGAGATGAGGAGAGATGCAAGCTAAGTCTATGGAGCAGCGTGCACCCACACAAACAGCCAGGGACATGAGAGAAGAGGAGGACAGAGGAGTCAGCGCTGGATCGGAGACCCGCACCAGCGCTGGAGGGACAGCTGAAAAGGACAGTAAAGAAGAAGATGATTGGATTAAGAGACATCATTTAAGGTAAGTCCCTACAGCAGGATTGTAAAGGGGAAAAACAAAAATCTGACTTTAAAGTGACATTAAACCCTTACTGTAATCCATGGTTGTTTCCCTTCTCTTTGCTGCTCTTCCTTTTAAATCTGTATCTGTCTCATGCTGTGTCATGCTGGGCAGAACTTCTGTTTTGCAGCAGACTGCCTTGTCTCTGGAATGGATACATGGTGTCTGTGTGTAGGTTCGCAACCTGAGCCAGCACTACAGGAAGAGGCAATCAGCTGCAAAGGGAAGTTCTCCCCCAGCATGAGAAGACATGAGGATTTAAAAGGAAGAGCAGCAAATAGAAGGGAAAGGAGACAAGACACTGGAGAGGTGAGGATAAAAGCTTTTCTATCACAGGAGATTTTGATCCAGCCTCTTTTTTTTTATGCGTGTAATCTTTATTGAAAACATATTAACCAGACAAAGTCCAGTAAGTCAAAAAAGTAATTGGTATAAAAGTATGCTTAATAGCGGATTTAAAAAAAAAAAAAGTAAACAAAGAAAAGAAATCAGCTTCTCTCTTTCATTTTCAAATCTTAACTGAACAATCTGAAGAGAGAAGCTGATTAGTTGCCACGGGCAACTGCTCCAGTTTTGTCTGCTCCAGTATTGATAAATTCCCACCAATCTGTCTTATCAATATATTTTTGGAAGTGAGGTATCCACAACTGCACACATCATTCTAAATGAGGACTAACTAAAGATCTATATTGGGAAACTGAGACCTCCTTCCTTCTGTTGGTGATCCCTTACCTACTTTATCCAAATAAAAAAAAGTTATATTTACAATCACTTCTTAAAATAGGATTCAAAGACAAGTTCTAAAACTCTAGGGCGGCCTTTCTCAACCAGAGTGCCACGGCACCCTGGGGTGCCTTCTGGCTTCCTCAGTAGTGCCTCGAAAATGTTCACATTGATTGGAAAAGGGGGCTCCTGATGCAAAGAGGGACTCTGATGTGAAAGGGGGTATTCTGATGTGAAAGGGGGGCTCTGATATGAAGCAGAATGTGAACCCCACATTTTTGGGGGGATGTTTGCTTGGGGTTCCCCCTTGAAAACCATACCTGGACCCTTATCTTGGATAAGGGTTTGGTATAGATTTTGGATGGATCACACATTAGTTTTTATATTTACTTTTTTTTTTTCATTTTATTCTGGGGTGCTTTGACTTTTCGCATACATTCGTGACTGAAAAAAGGTTGAGAAAAGCTGCTTGATAAGAACAAAATGACGCGGGGCAGTGATAATATAAATAAATATTTACAGTTTCTGAAAATGTTGTCTGTCCTTTCAATGTAAAATAGCTATATAGATGAAGGACTCTGGTAAATCCAAGGTTGCCCAGAAAAAGAAGAGATTTTACAGGTGGACAGTAACCATTAAAACATCTAAAATCTTTTTTTTTGTTGTGCCAGAGTCCACTTTTTAACAATTCTGTTCTCAGTCTTTTAATATTTTTTTTCTTCTTTGCAGATAAGGATATCAAAAATAACCACTATTTCAACAAATGTACAGTTTGTCCTTTTTTTCCAGAACATTTCACTTTTCACATTATTAAAAAAAAAAAAAAGTTATAGATAATCTTTAAGTTTATTTTGCAGACCTTTAAAAATCTTCATTGATAATCATCATGTTTTGCTCTCTATAAAATTTTTTTTATTAATTCCCTCTTTGAGATTTAACCCTGTTGGAATTTTTTTCTTCCCCTTGTATGATATACTAGCGCCATCTGTAGCCTGGATCCTGTTTATGAAAAAAAAAAAATGATAAAAATAAATTAGATTAAACTCTTTCGATGTCCTTGGTTTTTCATCAAAAATTCTCTTTGTCCTCACTACAGTTGATTTGCCCCTCGTTAAAACTAAAATTAGCAAAGTAGAAAATGTCAGATACTTCTGCTAAAAAAAACTTGTTTTCCTCTAATCAGGGAGTGAATAAGCAGAGCTCGAGATACGGCAGAATACAGAGCCTGCGCATCAAAGGACATTTTTAAATGTATGTCTGTGAAGATGATTGCCTGTTAAAGAAAAAAAAACAACTTTTATCTTTCAGTTATGATACTTGTATTTCTTGCTCAGGCACCTGCTTTGTGAATACGTAAAGAGGACCGGTCATGGAGGTAGATGGCTCTTTTAAAGTCCATGGGCTCATCTTCCGGCTGGGGGACAGAAGAAGTAGATTAGCCCTGTAGAAGTCTATAGAGCTCATCTCCTGGCCAGGAGGCAGAGGTAGTTCATCCCTTAGAAGTCTATGGGGCTCATCTCTTGGCCTGGAGATGGAGGTAGATGAGCCCTATAGAAGTCTTTGGGGCTAATCTCCCAGCCGGGAGACAGAGATAGATAAGCCCTATTGAAGTTTATGGAACTCATCTCCTGGTCAGTCAGGGAGACAGAGGTAGATGAGCCCTATGTAAGTCTATGGGGTTCATCTCTTGGCCGGGAGATGAAGGTAAATAAGCCCTATAGAACTCTATAGGGGTTCATCTGCCAGCAGGGAGCCCGAGGTATACAACCAGCATAGAAGTCTATGGGGCAGCCTAGAGAGAGGGGACTTAAACAATCCTTGGGGGCCAAGGTCATCAGATCGAGGTAAGTATACATATGCAGAGGGGGAGGGTGGGATCTGTTAGGTCAGTGGACCTAAAGTGCACTTATTAACTGCATTGTTGATTTTGTATATCTGCATAGAGTGCAGGTGCAACCAGACAATTCTGTTTTTCACATAAGAAGTGTGCACATTCAGCAAGGGCAAAAAAAAAAAGATGAAATTATGTATATGTAGATTATTTAACCACTCCAGATGCTGTGCATCTTTGATGCATGGGCTCATATAAAGATTTAATGATAAAAATACAATGGACTAATGTAGGGCTAATTATTCCAAAGCAAAGCGTGTGATTCTTCTTGAGTCAGATATTTAATTATTCAATTCATATTTCCAGTGATCTTGCTCTTAATTGGCATGAATGAATAATTAATCAATGGGATGCAATGAACTACAGAAGTCCGGCTCTGTTCAGGACTAGTAAGTCTCAGAAGTGAGCTGGTATTTAAAAACTGCAGTCAGGTCTATGAACACCAAAATTTGTAGCTCACGATTTGGTCTAATGATGCATCATTATAATGCCAGGAATGACCAGAGGCTTTGATAGAAAACTAGGTTTTAGGAGTTTTGTAGACAGGTGAGCTCCAAGCGGATGAATACAAATGAATACAGATCTGTAATCATTAATACATCATTACATTTTTTTTTTAATGTAAGCAGTGTACATACCTGAATTTAACTTGCTATCAGTCTCTTGCAGTCCCTGTACAGCCAAACTCAAACTCAGGGCCGGGTTAGGAGCATCACGGGCAAGGTGCTGAGGAATTTGGTGGGCCTTTTTATGGAAATGTTAATGGTCAAAATGGCCCTCTTCTTTCTGTCCGGGCTGTGATTTGTAGTCTCTCTACAGCTTGGAGTCAGTGGTGGAGTGCAAGGGCCTGGCTGCAGCTGTGAGCCTGGTAGATCTGCCAATGACTCCAAGTTGTAGAGAGACTACAAATCTCAGCAATACATTATACAGCAATGCAGAATATCACCAACTATAGAGGACTACAAATCCCAGCAATACATTATAGTGCAATGCAGAATGGCATCGGCTATAGAGGACTTTAAATCCCGTCAATACATTGTTAAGCACTGCAGAATAATACCATCAGCTATAGAGGACTAAAAATTAGGGATGCACCGATATATCGGCCGAAAATTGCACTTTTGGCATAAGGCCGAAAGAGCCATGTTTCGGCCGATACATCGGCGCATCCCTGGTTTCTTTTCTCCCCGCTGGGCGCTGTTCCAACGGGGAGAAAAGAAAGTGACAGCCGGCCGAGCGGATTCCTATGAAGCTACATACTCTGTGTTGCTCCGGGTTCATGGCCTGATGTCTCCAGGGTCTTATGAGGGCTGTGCAGGGTTTCAGGGGAGGCTGTGCAGGCACTTAGGAGGCCGTTCAGGCTCTAAGGGGGCCAGTGCAGGCTCTGTGGTGGTCAGTGGGGGCTCTGGGAGGTCAGTTTGGGCTTTGGGTGGTCAGTGCAGGCTGTGGGCGGTCAATGTAGGCTAGTGGGCGGTTAGTGTGGGCTTTGGGAGGTCAGTGCAGGCTGTCAGGTGGCCAATCAGGGCTCTCCGGGGGCCAGTGCAGCTCTCTGGTGGTCAGTGGGGGCTCTTGGTGATCAGTGTGGGCTTTGGGTGATCAGTGCAGGCTTTGGGTGGTCAGTGCAGGCTCTGGGTGCTCAGTGTGGGCTCTGGGAGGTCAGTGTGGGCTTTGGGTGGTCAGTGCAGGCTGTGGGCAGTCAGTTCCGGATTTGGGTGGTCAGTGCAGGCTCCGGGCGGTCAGTGCGGGTCCCAAGCGGTCAGTGTGGGCTCCGAGCGGTGAGTGTGGGCTGTGGGCATGTCAGTGCGGGCTCCAGGCGATCAGTGTTGGCTTTGGCCGGTCAGAGCGAGCTCTGGGTGGTCAGTGCGGTCTTCAGGCAGTCAGAAGAGGCTATGGGCAGTCAGTAGGGGCTCTGGGTGGTCAGTGCGGGCTTTAGGCGGTCAGTGTGGGCTCCGGGCAGTCAGTAGGGGCTCTGGGTAGTCAGTGCAGGCTCACCAGGATGACGAGAGCGGCCCTTTAATAATAACTTTGAACAAAGCTTATCTTAGGGACTTGTTATTGTCCTCTTGCTTTCAATCAGCCCTAATAGGTTTAGTGTCTTCCTAATGTTGCCGGTGGTGTTTGCCCTTCTGTATAGGACCATTTAATTGACATTTCCATCCTTGTCTCATATGTTTGTTGACCATGGTATAGTAACCATTCTATGAAGTGGCTTTTTGGAGGTGGACACCTACTTGAGATTATGTGAATTCTAGTCATTTTGTGTAGTGGTGGATCTGAAATAAGACACAATTGAGCGATATTATTAATGCAATATTATTAATGTTTTTATATCTATGATTTAAATCTTTTTGATTGTAAATATATCTTTTTGTGTGTTCCGCTGTGTTAATAGCACCTTGAAAGCCCCATTTAAATACAAATGGCTTCATGCAATTGTTTGTGAACAAACCACGTTTTTATGGATGTAAATGCATATTTGTGTAATTGCTTTTTATGTATTTAATGGAAATAAAGTTAATTACTTTAAATTTATATAAGTATTCTCCGTGGTTGCCTGAAGATTCCGCTTTCCATATAGAGAAGTTCACATTTATGATAGTTGGTTGTGGCACCCCCAATGGTAAAGCTCATCCTAGTATTATGTGATATTCTGTAGCAGAAGATGAGATATGTGTGGTAAAAGGATATGATACCTTACGACCCTTTGGAATTATGATGGATTTGTTATCTCATATGATGGAATGCTTTTAATATACATCTATACTTTCAAGTGACAATTGCAATAAATGGTATGTTTGTACATGATTATATATGTGTAATGATTTACACTGCGTGATCTGGATATAAAGTCCCATTGCTTGGTGTTTGGTTTTGGGTTTAATATGAAGGGATGCCAGAGCAGCAACTATAAAGGAATGTCCTTTTCTAGAAGTGTTAATTGTAAATTTACAAAGATACATGTGAAGGGACTTAAAGCAGAACTCTATCGGAAATTATTCTTAACCCCTGCAGTGGGGCTGCACAGATTAAATCCTCCTTTTTGTCTGGGTTAAAAAAAAACAAAGTTATACTCACCCAATCCTTCTTAGACCGGTCCCTTCCGCCTCGCTTCTCCTCCACTCTAGAGGTTTAAGCTCCACTGAGTCATCACGTCCAGTACCCTGTGTATAGGACGTGAGGACGCCAAGGAATATTCCATTGCTGCACTAGAGGAGGAGACAGATCTGAACATGGATGTGCTCAGAGCTCATCACTTCTGGGTTCATAGCCGTAGGTGAGATCAGTGAATGGATGATCATTGGGCTCCCGCCACCCTCTCTGCCGACATATTGCATGAACCTTCTGGGAAACCAAGAGGGATGGGTGAGCCCAGGATACATGGTAGGTTGGTCATACTGGGTTGGGTGAAGGGGGAGGTTGGCAGTAGACATGTGCGATTTGTTTAGTTCCGATTCGAAATTCGGACGAATTTTCGGAAATTCAGACAGACATTCGGATGTATCCGAATTCCGAATTACAGATATAACGAATGCAAACAGATCCGAATTTCCGTTTCCAAAATTCGTTAGCGGTAGTTTGTTCGAACGTTCGTTTAGTTTCTTATTCTTTTCGTTCGTTTGTTCCTTTAGAGAAGGAGAAAAAATAAGTTTTCCCCTCAAATCTCTCTTTGTTGCAAACAAACGAATGAACGAAATGAATAAGAAACGAAAACGAACGTTCGAACGAATTACCGCTAACGAATTGTGTCCGAATCCGAATTCCGAATTGACTTTCACAACCAAACCCCGAAAAACAAAATAACACAAATCCGAATGAAAACGAAACAAAACTAAACAATTTTGTTGCCAGTGCACATGTCTAGTTGGCAGATATTTCTATTCTGGTGGCAACATTTTGGCTTTTCCCTCACTTTTATTTCCAGTGACACTGATTAAGATACTTAGAGAGAGCAACTATTCCTAATGAAAGCAAAGACAAGAAAACAGACAGGGGTATTAACCCCTCATCACTCTATCCAAATCTAAGCAAAGCTTTTTGCCTTTAGTTATAGTTTAAGCCAGTCATTTATTTAATATATGCCATCACATGTCCTTTCTTTCACATTACAGATCTTTTGTAAAAGTAAACAATTTTCCGGATATCTTCTCTGCACATAATCAGAAAGCGGTATTTGAGAATCAGCATTTCCTCTGAACACACAGCTTTGGCTACACCTGGTCGATCAATAGCTGAAGCCTTATCTAAGTGGAATATAAAGTGTCCGGCTTACCTCTTCATTAATGAATCAATGTGATGCTGTCTAGACTTCATCTTACAGTCAGAACCGGCGCACTTGGAGTGACTGCATTGTGTTCCTCAATCAAAGCAGGTCTTGGCTAATTTAAATAAATCCATTTCCACAAGTTTAATGTTTACCACAAAATGTGAAAGTTCAATTAAACACAGGCAGCTATCGAAAATTCAGAACAATTTATTTTATTGCCATAATGAGACTAATAAATATCTTAACCAAATTCAAGCATGAGGGTTCCTGCCAAGCTCCATATTTAAAAGAGAACTCCAGACTCCATAGAGATTTATACATATACCTGATTTATATTACTCAAATGTATTTTCTTGTTATCCCCAGGTTAATAATATTTTAATTAGGAAGTTAAAGTTCCCTAATGCACAGCTATCCTATTTTGACTAATATACCTTACTTTCAGGAATTGGTATATTTATAAAATCCCTACACTCCTCAATGCCATCTAGGAGTGCTAGTGCTGTTTGGCAGGCATCTGCCCAGTGTTATAACCTATACAATGACAATGGAGTCTTGCTGTGATTGTGTTTCATGGCTTACAAGAATTTGTGGTGTGAAAAAAGTGAATGTGCATGTGCAGCGCATTCTTTTTTCACAGTTTCTACAAACCATAGCGCAGCAGCTTTTATATTTCACTCCTTCCATAAGCGCAGATTTTACATTATTTCCAAGAATTTGTGATGCCTGTGTTTGGTTCACTTGGACATTCGTCAAACTCAGTCAGATACCCAAGTTTGTCATACATCTTTGTAAACCAAACCTAGAGCTGCCTGTATCCTAACACCATCAATGGTGGTTAGAATGCTAGCATCTGGGTTGCTCAGTATCTTTTGTTGAGTGGTGGATGGGCAACACAGTGTCACTGGGTGCTAGAACACAGGTGGTTGCACCATTACAACCAATGAAGCTCGGGGGCCACCAGAGTCTTAGCAACCAATGACTCTGTGGGGCTGCCATCATCTTAGCAACCAATAATGCTGTGGGGTCACCAGTAGGAATGAGCCGAACACCCCCCTGTTCGGTTCGTATTTGAACATTCGAATGGCCGAAATGTTCGACTACGAACTCGAACTCAATGCAAGTGTATGGGGGTCGAATGTTCGACCCCCATACAGTTGCCGGTACATGTAATAAATACTGTGTACTGCCCCCCTTACCTCTGCTGCTGTCCCCGCCTCCGGTCCCCTGGTCCGTCCACTCGCTGTCCTGGTCCCCTGGTCCGTCCGCTCGCTGTCCGGGCGGTCCTTCGCCTTCTCTTCTTCGGTCCGGCCGCGGCTCCTCTTTCCCGCCCCCCTGCCTCCACTTCGTCTGCAGGCTGGGAGCCATACCCAGCCTGCTATTGGATATTTGAAAATGCAATAACCAATAGCAAGCTGGCTATTGCACCCGCCTGCTGTCAATTAGCATGGGGGGACCTGATAGAGAACTTTCTCCTTCAGGCCCCTACTCCGCTGAGCCTGTGGTCAGGTGCAAGACTTTAACAAATCAGAGCTTCAGTGGGTATTTTGTATTATGGAATGTACGCGGTTGAACAGACTTCGAACATCCCATAAAGTTCAGCGCTCGGCGAGAGCTCGAACTGCCGATGTTCGATTCGAACTCATGTTTGAATCGAACACTCGGCCCATCCTTAGTCACCAGCATCTTCGCAACCAATGATGCAGTGGAGCTGCCAGCATATTAGCAACCAATTACTCCATGGGGCACACACAGCATCATTGCTGAAATGATGGTGGCCACACAGTGTTATAGAATGTAATGTTGCCCCTGCCTGCATCATAACAACCAGTGATGCTGTACAGTCAACCAATAATGCTGTACCGGCCGCACTGCATCAGTAGTTGCTAGGACACATAGAGGTTCACAAAGGGCAGGCCAACTGGTCTAATCACTATTCAGTGAACTGCAAACAGCTTGGGTTTGGGACAAACTCATGGTCAACCTGAACCCAAAGCTCATCCCTAATAATGACTTTTAGACTCCACTTAATCAGCCATGCACAGTTCAGGGTAACGCGACTCTCCACACAAAACAGTCAGCCTCTGTTCCTGCATCTCAATCCTTTTGTGATGCAAACTATTTAAATTAGTCTCTGAAAAAACATCTGAAATGGAAAATAATCAGAGCCCCCCCTTTTCACATCAGAGTTCCACTTTTACATTAGGAACCCCCTTCACATTAGTCTCCATTTCCCCCTTCACATCACAGTCATGCTACCACAAAACTTTAAGGCACCTTTGAGGAGGCCAGGAGGCACACCAGTGCCATGGCACCCTGGTTGAGAAAGGTTGATCTATCTAATTCTATCTATCTATCTATCTGTCTATATCTACCTCTAAACTGGCATCTCACTCTAGGAAGTAGCTGGAGAACCTGGATGATGTCTGCACAAAAATGGCATTGTCGTTCTGGAGTGAAAAGCAGAGGAAGTCATTGTCCGGAGGAGTCCTGTGATCTCTGTGAGAGGTAATAAATTCCAATGGCACGTACACATTATTTAGTATCCCTGCACTTAACCTGAAAATATATCTGGTGCTACGTCAACTTGAAAATAAATGTAAGCAATAGCGAACCAAAACCTGTTCTTTTTTTCATCTGAGCACAAGGAGAAAAGCCACGGATGTTTTTGATAAAAAGAGACACGGCCTAGAATTGAGAACTGTTTACCAAGCTACAGGAAACAGAAAATAATGAGGGATAAAAATAAGACGTAGGAGACCTGAGTTACTAGAGAGGAGGGAGAGATTCATGATTAAGCAGTAAACATAAGGAAATAGTGAGATCCATTTATAGTCGGGTTGTAATCAGGCAGTCTTTTGAAAAGCAACATCTTGATTAGGTGAAAGGCCGTCGTCACAGGAAGTATCAGAACTGGCGTACTTCTCAAGAAATATTAAAAGGATCTAATAGATATTAAAGTCCATCTAAAGATTCTAGTTTTTACCTTTTAGCATGATAAAATAAGTCTTTTAAGACTAGTTGGCATATTTAATGTCTTAAAAGAAATTCAATTTTCCTTTTTTTTAATATGTAGATGGAAATCTGAATTTCTCCTGTTCCATACTAGACAGTACTGGAAGGGGTGAAATGGGCCGAGCACGGCTTTTACATAATTTCCCTAAGGCTCATTTGAATGGGCTTCTTACTGCATCTAAATCCCACAAAAGACGTGCATGAGCCTTTTTTTTTTTAAATCCTATTACACCACAACACATGTTTCACAGGCCATGCTTTGTGGTATGATGCAATGCACATGTGATGGCTAAGTATGTTGGTGTGCCATTAAGACATAATGGCACCTAGGCACACCTAGCAGTGTAACATGCATCTTGTGTGATGCAGGGTTCCCTGCGGAAAAGCTCTCGCATGGCAGAGATTTGAACTGAGCCTATGTTCCAGCAGGTACATCAATGTGCTGTCAATCTAAAGGGCTGCAGCTGGAGCTAGCCAGAGGGATTCAATGAAAGGGCTATTAATGGGGCCGACATCTAAGCAGCTACAGCAGCAGCAAAGGTGACAACACTTCAGCGATTTCACTACAGTAGCATTGTTACTCTGTCAAATGAATTGTCTATCTAATGGTTCTATGGGCAGGATTAACAAGGATTAGGATACTTAAATAGGTCGGTGTATGCAACGGTTGAGACCCTGGTAGTTCCGCCAGTGATGGGCACATGCTTTACGGTAATTGCAAGGTACATTTTGGTAACAATAGGCTTAGATACTCCAACAACAGCAGCCATTTACAACAATTATTTATTGGAAAAAAAAGTATCAAAATCATGCTTTTTTTGATGTGGGGGGGCCTTCATGGTTTCTTGAGGGGGAGGGTGTGGCATCATGCACAGGGGCCCTGAGGTTTCTAGTCAAAAACAACGAATGTTCGTAACGGAACGAAATTCCGTCAACGGAATTTCGTATTTCCTGCCTGTATTGTAATGCAACCCTCAGCAGCAGCGGATCCCTATTTCGTATTTCGGATTAAAAAAAAAATCTTGTCATGTTGTTCAACCTCATTTACAGGGGTAATATTAATTCGGATCCGAAATTCGTTAACGGAATTTCGTATTTCGGATATAATTCGGAAACTGCAATTCGGATTTCGGATGCTTCCGAATTTACGAATTTCAGGAAAATTTGTACGAATTTCGATTTGTAACGAAACGAATCGCACATGTCTATTATTTAATTCATACTTTGGGTTAATGATGTCCGTGCAATAAAAAGTACATTCATACCCCTTTTGCTGACAGCATGCCACTGTAATAAAGAAGGCACTTAAGTAAATGACAGTGAGACTCTCACTGCGCTCCTGCTGCTGCATCTTATAGTGACTTGGAGGCCAGCAGGAGCTAGACCCTACAGGAGAGCCCAGGAGACCTACACACATGGAAGTGAAGTAATTTTAAGAAGAAACTTCACCCAGCGTTTCCTCTTCAGTAGAGCGTCATTTAGTGGCATGGGTGGCAGAAGAGGAAAATATATACTTCCTGCTTTTTTAATAGGAACATTGTTAAATAAGAAATGTTCTGTCCCCCATCCGCTGATTAGATGATAGAAGAGTGAAAGCAGACTGATGAGGTGATCTCTCTGCTACCCCTTCCTGTAAGCATGGACGTTCTCAGTTGCATACACAACAACACATTGGCCCCAAATGCTGCTCCACCCTTTCTTAGTCTGAGTGCTGCTATATAGGGGATTAGAAGAGCCTAAAATCTAGTCATATATTTTTAACAGAAAAAAATTAAGTTGAACTAAACTTGATAAGTGCTCAGCATACTTGCACATTATGGCACAACTACTCCTTTAGTGATGTAGTCCAAAATCCTGTCACAGTTTTGTCCTTCACTGCCGCCATCCCTGCCACCTCACACGTGCGCAGGATTTACAGTATCCCCCACATCTGCCTCCATTCTTATCATGCTATGCGTTATACACAGAAGACAAAACAAGTCACTAGAATTTGGGGAAACCTTTTGTGTTTTGCATAAGATAACACATACCCAAAACAAAATAAACCATGCCTAATAAATACTTGACAACTCTTGGGTTCTAAGAGGGAGTCTTTGGTCTCTGTTACCCTAAGGGATACCTATGATCCAACATTGTCCTTAGCTGTACCCCAGTGCCTAAAAGACAGCTCATTTTCTGCCCTCCCATAGGACCGAGCCCCAGCAAAGACAACTCTTACCAAAAGGCGGAGCACCATAACACCAAATGGGCCCCACATTTTGTGATCGTCTAACTATTCCACAGACCCCCAAAGATGCCCTATCTGCCGAGCTGCCATGACAAATCTATAATCAGACACTGGTGACATATGAAAATGAGGGAGAGCGGGTGAGACAACTTTCCCTTCTCATCCACGCTTCCGGACCAACCAGGTAAGGTCTCTTACGCCTACACTGTCCACAAACTCTGCCTAGCCTATTCCTCCTCCAGTCCTGTAGCCCCGCCATAAATTTTACTCTGTCTTTACATATCTCTACTGCCAAAAAACCTCCTTGTTATTTTTTCATTGCATGACTTTCTGCCTTAAACATTTGCATTAGTTGACATTTTCATTGCTGTATTTATTTGTGCTTTTTTTTATATCTGTGTGCTGGGAAACTTTTTGCTGTTATTTTTTTTTTATATCTGCCTGAAGCTCAGCTTTACCTAAAGTAAAGTTCTATATATAAATCATAAGTTTAGGGCTGCTGGAAATTAAATCAACCTTTTGCCTTTCTCGTTCCATTATGAGTTTTCTTCTGGGATTATCAAGAGATCAGTCAGCTCAACTGTTCTTCTTGTTCCTAATAAAGTAATTTCCTAAAAAACTTGACTTTGTACACAGAGGTATAAGAAAGAAATAAAAAAATAAAAAAGCGCCCTCGCCATTTCTTTACAAAGGTGTGTTTTCATGATTGGCTAACTTGACCATCAGAAATAGCAAAAAACTACCATACCCAAAAGTGCCCATAGGCAACGCTCTTACCAGTCATAAGTTTAGTGTTACCAGTGATTGAGGGCCTTGGAATTCTTGCTCACACTCTGCCATTCGTGGTGATGTGTAATATCATATGTGTAACATGTGTGGAGCAATCGTCGTTTTCGCACATAGGTGCACCTGGCGCTTGTTTGCATTTGTATGTGCGTGCACGTGGGGGCAGGGACTTTACAAAGATTTTTGTGGGTTTTTTTTTAATTTTTGTGTGACTAATTTTTTTAACTTTTTTTTGTACATTTAACTTTATTGTTATCACATAGGGGGCTAACAAACCCACTATGTGATAGCACGGAAACAATGATAGTTCCTCTTTGTGGAGACATTAGGGGTCTGTTAAACCCCTAATGTCACCTATAGACCCCAAATGCTTGCATTGCCGGCTGTTAAAAATGTCAAAGTTTCCTATTCCTGCTCACGTGTGGGGACAGGCGTGAGTGGGAAAAGACGTTTAAAAGTGTCCGCCCATCCTAAAGTGTGAAACTAGGATGTCCCTTCATGGTTTTGGTCCCTGTGATGCTGGTACCCCTCTGTGATGGACCCCGGTACTCAGGATGAGTATGTCCCCCGCTGTATTCTTCCTTGCTGAGGAGATGCTGCAATCAAGTGATCTTTAGCTCCCAGTTTCCCCAGTCACTAGTTGAAACCAAGTGTGGGGTGAAACAAACTCTGATTTATTGAGCAACTGTGCAACCTTTTAACATAACCCAGAAACTGATGAGGATGTCGTCACACCCTCCTGCAGTCCCCTTGGGGGAGTCGATATCTGGACATTCACTCTACCTCCATATGATCCTAGATCCTCATATGTACAGTCAGTGGCGACTCTAGGAACAATATGTAGGGGGGGCACATAAGATACAACAGTCAAATCTGGGGGGGCACTAATAATTTTCATTGCATGTCGAATGGGCACCGATGAGCTGATTTAATTGCGGATGGCATCGGCACCCCGCGTTTGCGACATTTAGTCCAATGCCGCCCACAATCAGCGGGGGGGGCACGCGGGGGGGGCAAATCATAAAACAGGGGGGGCAATTGCCCCCCTGTAGTGACGCCTATGTGTACAGTATATCTATGCTTTAGTCATACTGGTTCACAGTAACCCAGATAGCAAGGATAACTTGCTACAAACTTGTGGTGGGGTGAAATTGTAATTTTTTTAACTTGCTGCACACATTCCTGGCAAGTTGTAAACTTGCAGAACACTTACAGCACAACTTCTATTTGACACTTTTTGAATTTGTAGCAAATTTGCTTGGCAAGTCTACAGCAAGAGTCCTGCATGTCTTAGCAAGAGCTCTGCAAGCTCACTAGTCTGGAGACTTGCAATGCAGACTTGCTGTAATTGTGCAACAAAATTGTGAAGTCTGGCAAGTCTGCAATAGTTTAGCAAGTCATTTTCAAACTTGCAGCTCAATTTCTTGCTATCTGGGAAGCGATCCTTGAATACATTTTGAATCATACTTTGCTGAATATGTTATCGTTATAAGTGTTACAGTCTAGCAAGGTTTGGGTTAGTATGGATCTCAGCTGCGGAGATTGATGAATAGGATTGAGCAGGGGCTGACTGGCAACTTTTAGCCCAGGGGGATCATAATGATTTGTTTATTCTAAATATTACATCTCATTGCATCTCCTCCTGAAGAAGCCACAACATGGCGAAACGCATTGAGGAAGTTCCATAGTGTTGGCCAGATCACTGACATCATCTATGAGGACTGTATGACCACTCTATTGTTGAGACCTGACCATAGGGTGTATTTTAAAACAGGCCAGGAGAGCCTGGTTGAACTTTTGTATATGGCTTTTTTAATATGATGTTAATAAAGCTTTGTTACTTTTAATTAGAGGTCTCCTATTATGCCTTAAAATAGCCCTCTCCCTTTGCTTTAGTCTCCAACTTTATGCTGGAGCTCTTGTTGTTACATGAACTTTGCACTTATCGATTAGATATGATAAACCACCTTCATTGGTATATTTTACAGACCAAAAAAAGCAAATAGGAGACCTTCACTGTTAAAGTCTACATACACTCTAATCGCCATCTTATTCATGTGGATTCCTTCCTTTCCTTATCGTATAACCTCTCACAGGTTCGGGATTGTGTTAGACATATTGCACATAGAGACATGTACTTGCAAGTGAGAGAAATTAAAATCAAGATTAGAAAAGATGGCGTTGAAGTAGTTCAAAGAAAAAAACCAGTGACTCTTTCGACAGTGAATTTATTAACATTCAATGAATGCGTAATCCGTCCGCACGATGGCAATTCACCGAATCACTCCCAATTAATTTAACGAGAGAGAGGTAGCCCAGTGCACAAAAAAGCTCGGCACTGCATTTAAACTGAGTAAATGCCAGCACATTTTAATAAAACTCTTAAGCCGGTCACCCGGATGAATTTTCCTCCATCTCACGCATTGTCCTATTATCCTTTACTGCTGGTTCCCATTGGGGATTTAGTTTTATTGTAGGCTGATTTTCCTTTTTTTTTTAATCTTTTCTTTTTTTCTGAAACTTACATATCTATAAAAATGAACATTTATGAAAAAAAGGAAACCATGAAATGTTTAAAAAAATGTAGAATGAATTGCATTGACCCAAATGCATTGTGTGCAATAGATAGATATCATGGAGTCATGGATAAAGCCAAAACAATTTTAACCTCTGAAAACAATTCCACAATTATTGGTGGTCAGTGGCACTTTAAAACCCCCCAAAACATTACCACAATCATTAGGGGCCAGTGGCATTTTAAACCCACACCACCTCCTTATCACTGTTTGTCACTGGCACTGGATAACTCCCCAAAAACAATCCAACAATCATTGGTTGTTGGTGGCATTCCCTATTGTTGGTGGTCGCTGGTACTTTAAAACCCTCCACCCTCTCCCCTATCATTGGTGGTCTTTGATACTTTAACCCCTTCCCCCAAAACAATCCAACAATCATTGGTTATCGATGGCTTTTTAAAATCACTCGTCCTCTTCCCTATTGATGGAGGTCATTGGTACTTTAAAACTCTCCACCCTCTCCCCCTGTGATTGGTGGTCTTTGATACTTTAACCCCTTCCCCCAAAACAAGCTCACAATCATTGGTGGCCAGTGGCACTTTAAACCCACCCCACCTGTGATGGCAATGCCTGTACCTCAACTGAATATGCCGGCAAAAGGCAAAAATTGCTCCCTTAACACACACTTTGAAACAAATCTGCATTTCCTTTTTTCCCTAGGTGTTTTAAAAATAAAAAATGTGTCTCTCGCAGCATTTTTCACCTTGCCTCCAAAGCTTTTACACCACAGAAACTCTGTTTGGCTGCTGGTCTTTCCAAGTTGAAAGACAGTTAGCATCATTCATCCCACTTACGGTGGGCACATTCTGCCATGTACACACCCCCTAGGGATGCTTCACCACGTCAGCCTGGGTTCACAGTATGGAACTATATTACAGAGAGAATCCTCAAATCATCTCGGAAATCATGCTGACACTGTCCTTCCTTCTGGAGGGGGGCTACTTGTGTTCCCCATGGTCTCTGTGTGTGTTGTAAAGTAGTCACCGCTCCAAGCTCACTCCTGTGATGGACTACAATCTCACGTTTAGTTTACTAATTTGTACCAATAGTGTAGTCCATCCCGGGAATGAGCTTGGAGGGGTGACTACTTTACAACACACACAGGGACCGTGGGGAGCAAAAGTAGCCCCCCTCCAGAAGGAAGGGCAGTGTCAGCACCAATTCAGAGATGATTGGAGGATCTACAGCCGAGTGATACACAAATAAGATACATTTTTGTTAATAGTTCAGGTACTTAAATGCATTTTTAAGATTTAACTGCTGAGTTTAGTGTCACTTTAAAAGTAGAGTTCTGCTTTAACCCTATGCAAAATTATACCGCAATATACTTTAAAACCTTTATAAAAACTTTTAGAAACTTTCAGTATCACTCTTTAACAGACTGTTACAGATCTTTTTTTTTGTTACAGTATCTTTTGTCTGTTTGCAGCTGACAAAGGATTAAAAAAAAAAGATTTCTTTAATTACGTTATTATAGATCCACAGGTTTCTTCAGAGTGGTTTATTATGTCTGTGCTTTTACATTATATAAAAAGCAGAGCGTATTGGCAAGGCTATAAAACACCAGATATTGAAAGCAGAAATATTACCTGAGCTAGCCTGTGCGCAACTAATTTTAATAGCGTTTTTCTCAATAAGACTGTCGGGGAAATATAACCCTAATCATCAAGCAGCATGCATATATTCATAGCAGTTTTTTTTTCTTTTTTTTTTTTTCAGCCGGCTTATAAGTAGCCTTGTGTCTTCTGGGGTGTGAAATTTCAAATGGCAGCTTAATGAATAAAACATGGATTGCATTTATAGGGTTATAATTTAGCCGGACTGTATCATTTCAACGAAGGCCAGCCTAAAATTGCCCTGATTGAATCAAATTGCATTCGCTATATCAATATATATATATATTTTTTTTCCTGTTCTGAAGGGTTGTAAAAAAAACGGAAACATTATTTATTTCAAATTTAGATGCCTCGAATGAATTGGACCTTTTTTTTCTTTCCGCGGCCGCTACATAATTCATAACTTAATTAAACTAAATGATATAACAGTTATTGCAATTAAAAACGCAGATACTCCCCAGAATATGCACTAAATAATGGAAATGGAGAAGGCTCTGTGAATGGGTTTTTAATATTTCACTTTGGCTGCATGCTATCATCAACGGAAAAAAATTAGATACAGCAAATGCTGGTGCGAGATAGAATGATGATGTATCATGTGTGCAAATTATAGTAGAATTCAGTCCAAAGTAAAACTTCTATCTCCTTAGAAATGGTTTAAGTCTAAAGTGGACTCCCATCTTTAGTAGATATGTCAGGATAGATTTACAGTATATCACGTTGACTCATATCGTTTGATGCGTTGACTTGAGTTTATTGTGTCAACTTGTGGTACCTAGAAGATATGTTATCCGCACACTATTCTGCTTTGGAATATCATCTTTATTCGTATTCCTTTAGCATGACGTATGGATGCCATGGCATCCATATGTCATGCTAAAGGAATATGAATAAAGATGATATTACAAAGCAGAATGGTGTGTGGACAACATAACTTTTAGATTTTATACTGTGGTGCCATCCACCTGTTGTTCCAGCACCCGTTGGATTCTGGAAGCCTCCCGTCTTCCTGATTGGCTAGAAAGCAGGCTTCACTTGACCAATCAGGAAGCCTGGGAGGTGGGTCATTACGTGCTGCCCGGCTTCCTGATGGTTAGGATGGCAGGCTGCCTAGCAACAAGTGAAGGCGCCTTCCTAGCCAATCAGGAAGCCGAGAAGCAGGTCAAAACCCCACTGCCTGGCTTCCCGATTGGAACGGAGGCCGGCTCCATGCTCCCACGGCACTGCCGATCAGAGGAAGATATCCCTCTGACTGAAAGTTCTTGTATCGGAGGTAAGGAAGTTATGGTATCGTGACGTTGATTGACCTAGACGTGACCAACTGAAGCAACCCCAGATCATAAAACTGCCCAAAATCCAGGTGGTGACTTTTTTTTTGGCCAGGCAGTGTTCTTCTGGTGACCATTTGAATTTCTTGCAGTACAGTCGGCATATTTTCTGATTGGCTGCTGAAAAAAAACTGGTAACAATAGTACAGAGACTAAATTGTGCTTAATGCGTCATTTTGGGTCTGCTCTTGCCCGTAGAGTTGCTCTTGAAGAAGATCAGTAAAAAAAAAAAATATATATATATATATATATATGCATCATTAGTAAGAAAGCAGAGATGGAAACCTGGTCATTCAGTATTTTCATGTATGCAGCTGACCTTATTTGTTGCCAGATGAAACATATTAAACACTGCATTCATATTTACCATTGCAGTAATTATCCAATGGGAGGCTCTTACCTGTTCGCCTAGCTAAATCCAGGTGGTGACTTTTTTTTTTTTTTGGCCAGGCAGTGTATATTTGCTATGGAAGGGGGTGTGGGGTGGGTAGGACACAACCTTTTTTGTTACACGTTCAAATAACAGGTCCGGGCTCATTACTATAAATCACATTTCACACACTGTAACTGTACGTGTTTGCTAAGGAGCAATCTTAAAACAAATTCACAACCTGTTACCTGCTACAATTAACAGTGAGCACTGAGTAGGAGTGTATTGATTTGCCGGAGGAAAGAGAAGAAGAGGCAGCTAATGGCTTGCAGTATGGATGGGAGAGAGAGAGAGAGACAGGCAGGAATGAGAGATGGGAGACAGAGAGAAACTCATTGTGAGAGAGAAATAGTAAGAGGGGATGATAGAATGAAAGAGAGAGAAAGAGAAATTACAGGGTGTCAGGTCCCTTGAGGCTATGTCCTGCCCCTTTGGTTCCAGGCAACCTGCCTGTTAATTTTTGTCCCTTGGCTTGGGTTTTATAAATGGAGAGTGGAAAGCAGATTGTGGTAGAGAGAAATCGGCAAAGAATGATGTCTACAAGGGTTAAGAATATGTTTTCCTTCTTATTTTTTACTTCTTTAATACCAGTATTGCCTATATGCTGACTAGGTAAACCAAATGTTCTCTTCTTTACATTTCCAGTGAGAATTCTCAACTCCTCCCAACTGCAAATGTGATTAAAAACCAATTTAAATAAATCACAGTACCTTAGTGGATAGTCTTTATAATGTACAGAAAAGGAAAACAAGGAGGAGTGCAGCTGACTGGCACGGAATGTGTGGATGGTGAATAACCAGGGATTAATAATGGATTGAGGTGAATTTAAAACGTTGAAATGAAAGGGCGGTGTTTGACACTCACGAGTGATGAAGTGGGCACAGCGGTGGTGACCTCTTCTGATAGGATAGGTATGTGTTCGGTGGTGGGACACTCCTGATAAACTTTAGGCCGGCCGTAAGCCCTGCTAAACAACAGCTGGGCGGAGCCAGCTGTGATCTCACGGCTGGCTCCGCCCAGATATAATGACAGATCAGCGTCCCCAACTGACCTGGGAACGCTGATCTTTTTTTAAACAATAACAACTGGGCGAAGCCGCCGGTGATGTCACGGCTGGCTCCGCCCTGTTGTTATTCATTGGCCGGGACCTGCTAGAAGACTCTAGCAGATGCTGGCTAATAGGAAACAGTTGGGCTGAATTAGCTGTCTCTGCTTTTAAAAAAAAAAATATTTATTTTTTAATTGTAATATTTATTTACATTTTAAAAATATTATTTCAACTTTTTTTTTTTAAACTCTTTTCCTTGATTTTCTATTCTGCCTGCCGAAGCAGTCAATGTACGGCTGAAATCAGTCGTACTGAGGCGGAGTGAATAGCCAAACGTTGTTCGGCTCACTTCACTTCGGCTGGGTTATTCACTCGGCTGCCTTCGGCATCTTTGTGAATAACCCCCATCAGTTTCAGAAAGAAGGAGTCTTTTAATAAGTTAATCAATTGTCAATACCAATTCATACCCAGTACTGCATAGGCTCACATAAGTAGGGATTGCTAATTTTTTCTTGTTCCTCGTACTTATGGCATACTTTCAACATACTCATTATACAGTAAAAAAAAGCTCTTTCTATGCCTAGGCACCGGATTACTCTGCCTAATGCTATAGTCAGCCCCGATAATATGTCTAGAATTGGAAGGATTGTGATAGATATAAAGGTAAAAGGCTTATCATATACCCATGTGGAATAGAGTCTTGAGCACAAATCAGGGATTTAAAAGCCAGTTTCTATTTCTAGGAATAATGAAGAAATATGTCACATATTTATTATAGCCAAAGGATATACTGCCAAGAATTATGATTTGTGAATTAAATACCATATAACCATCAGTATTTTGACAGGATGGTTAAAGCTGAACTCCAGCCTTACCATCAGTCTTGCACAGTTGTACAGGTGCCTTTATAAGCTGAGATTGCCTTCTCTGATTTTACTGCATACTTTGAGCTTCTCACAATGTGCATTAGATGTACAGCAAGTCAGTAGAGTCAGATAGAGCCCTCCGTGTTTTCCGGATGAAAGATGTCCAGCATTATTTAGCACTTCCCTACAGCCTTACTCTCCCTGTCGCGCCCATTTCATTCATTGGATTTCAGTTCTCTCAATCATGGAGGCTCAGCATCACATGTGGGTGTTAGGAGCATCTGCATGCAAATTCAGTCTGCCTAGAAATGCCCACTCCCCCAGACTGACACCCACCCGACAAGGCATTTAGATATGCTCCCAAGAGCAAGCCCATTGTTTGCACCAGGGCTGAGAGCTGCTCAGAGGAGTACTGAGGCAGGGTGTTGTGATGAAACACAAAGGTTTTATTGAAAAGTTGTATTAGCATGTTAATGAGGAGTAATTAAAGGGCCAGGGAGGGCAAAACATTAGCAGCTCAAACGTTAGCTTTAAAACAATATTTTTTAAACCCCACCTCTACTTTTACCAATGATAGTTAGAAAAAGAAAGGAAGATCCTCATTGGTTGCAGTGGGGAATGTATTTCAAGAAATATACTATATTGCCTAAAGTATTGGGACGCCTGCCTTTACACGCACGTGAACTTTAATGGCATCCCAGTCTTAGTCCATAGGGTTCAATATTGAGTTGGTCCACACTTTGCCCCTATAACAGCTTCCACTCTTCTGGGAAGGCATCCACAAGGTTTAGGAGTGTGTATGGGAATGTTTGACCATTCTTCCAGAAGCACATTTGTGAGGTCAGGTACTGATGTTGGAGGAGAAGGCCGGGCTCGCAGTCTCCGCTCTAATTCCTCCCAAAGGTGTTCTATCGGGTTGAGGTCAGGACTCTGTGCAGGTTAGTAAGTTGGTAAGTGTTTTTCCCCATAGTTCTCTTTAGGGTCACGGGAGGACATATACTAACCTCCTCCCGTGACCCAAAGCCCAGTATATTGCGGGCTATTGCCTGCTATATACTGAGAGTGCCACAGATAGGACAGATCCACCCAGCTAGCTGATTAACAGGGTGCTCTGCCTATCTAGAGACAGAGCAAGCTGTGCCCTCCCCCGTTCATTCCTCCACGCTGGAGGATCAGAGAGGGGAGGGGGGAATCCCTGTGGGGAGCAATGACTGACAGTCACCGCTCTCTGCAGGGAGATGATCGGGAAGTGAGCGGATCAACAGCATGTTTCTGCTTACTTCCCAATCTATAGAGGGGACCTGTGACAGCTTCTTTGTTACATGTCGGCTCTAACTATGAGGATGAGTGGAAATCACTCACCTCATAGTTCTCCTTTAAGTATAATATCTGCTTTCCACACCTTCCTCCCTCACAGCATTATCTGCAATACCAAATTACAGGGGTGTGTTTAATATTAATGTAAAAGACAATGAAGCAATGTCATACTAGGCAGAAAAGTTAATGCAAAAGGACTGTACTTTGTAGAAGGCAAAGTCTTTCTTATTGTTGCCAAGTGTCCTATAAAATGGCTGTATTTTTAGCTGAGACTAATTGTTCCGCTCAAAGTAATCCCATGGTAATGAAGAACTGCAAAGGTCCATTACACTGGAGCATGCAATTCCATTTGTTTATTGTCCATCTCTGCTCTACGTGCCGAACGACTTCATGTTTTATGTTCAGGACTTCTATAGAAGCGAAGATAGATAAATAAGCTTAAAGATACATGGTGTTATTGGAGGCACGGATTTTCCGGTGAAGGAAAACTGACGCGAGGTTACGGTCGGCACACATCATTAGCTGTTATTGTTCAATATAAATGGGAAGTTTTATGAGAAGTGATTTTAACATTTCTGCTCAATTGCTCATGTTTTACAGATGTGGATCCCTCTAGTGGCTCTGGGTATGGCAGTCAATGCATTCAGTATCCCTGCTGAATAACCATGGATAGAAAGAAAACATCTAGAAAGTATACTTATTTTAGTAAAAGCCTTTAGGGAGAGTTCTGTTCATAGACTTGCTCTCGAAAGATGGAAGAGTTAGGTACTGTGTCATGATACTAAGCATAAAGCACAGCACTTATCTGTAATGAACCAATATGGCTGAACCATGTGCCTATATCATCAAAACCTATAACCAGAAACAAGTATTTCAAAACGCTAACAGATGTTCATTCCAATATTCATGTTGAAGCTGGATTTCAGACAAACTGCTAAATACTCAGCTAAAAATGCATATAAAAAGCTCTTTACCTGCCAAAGGAGTTAAAGCTCTGTCCAGCCGATTCTCAAATTTACACAGCATTGCCACTCAGCACAGGCTGGTTGGTGTCCTCGTGTTTTTTTACTGCATGCAAATCATACAGCCCAGTCACCTCTCTGCTCCCAGTCTCTGATTGGACAGTGAAAGAACACAGGAGATTGATGAGGTCATCCTCCTCCTCTCCTCCTCTATGGCTT